>NW_025891696.1:11404-95330 GCF_002878395.1 Capsicum annuum
ACCGAGGACATGACCCTAGATAGGAAGGTCTGGAGAACGCGAATCAGAGCAGTGGACTAGGGCCAGTCTGAGTCGCTAGTATAGGGAACTACTTGGTGGGGGTTTATTCCTGTTAGGAGTCCGTGTCCTATATTTTATTATGAATCTGTGTGCTTTCCTCTGTTTTATATTACTTATGAGTGCCATATTTATGTTATGTAATCTTGTAACCTTGTACTGTGCTTTACTATGTTTGTGTGGTACCGCGTGTCTTGAGCCGGAGGTCTATCGGAAACAGCCTTTCTACTTCTTTAGAGGTAGAGGTATGGACTGCGTACATCCTACCCCCCCCAGACCCCACCAGGTGGGAATAGTCTGGGTTTTTGTTGTTGTTGTTATTCTATTCGTTATGGAATTAGATGTTTGTATGGATTGATATATACATATATAGGTGAATTGGACAACTAAACCTACAAATTACAAAATAACAGTTAACTCTTACCATATATTTTAGGACTTCTAATTTAAAAAGAATTGTTATCATATATTTTACCATATATTTTAGGACTCCTAATTTAAAAAGAATTGTTACCATATATTTTAAAGGACTGATCCCATATAATATAGGAGTCAACAATAAAAAAATAATTAAATAATAATTCATGAAAAATAGTGAAAAGATGATTTTATCTATTATAGAATCTCTTCATAAATGAAAAAAAGTTCAAATCACTTTTTTAAAGGTTTTCACACTTTTAATATACTATAGATATGGATTCTTGATAATATTGTTGTTCTTTTTTTTCTTAACATAAAGTTATTTACTTATTAGAGCTAGCTGTTGTGTCAAATAACTGTCCATACCTTTGTATTATTATATTTTTGTAACTTTATCACATTCTCTTATCCCCAAGAATGACTCTTTGGTGGTTGTTGTCACACCCCTTTTTAAATCTGAAAGGATTTGTTTTAGGTTTGAAAGGATTTTTATTATCAAAGTGACAAAAGATTTAAAATTTATTTTGAAAAAAAATTATTTTCATTTTTTATTCAGAGTCGCCACTTGACATAATCGGGTGTGCCAAGTCACCTTTGAAAATCTTTTTTCAAAATTATTTTTGACTCTTTAAAACTGATTTGCTAACAGAGATTCTGACTAAAGAATTCTATTGACTAAGGGGAAGGTGTTAGGCACCCCTTGATCCCGTGGTTCGACCACGGTCTCTTGGTAGAGTGTATTGGCTAATTTAACACTACGAATGTATAAACCACACAAAAACACATAAAACAATCAATCAAACAAACAAAACAAATAAATTCAAAACATAGTGTCCAGTCCAATTATATAGTTCCAAAACAAAAATACGGAAATGTAAACCTACACTATTCTAAACTAATCCTATACTATGCTCTAATAATTTACTCGCTGCCTCGGGCCTTGATCACAAACCTCCTTTACATACATGATATGTCGGGGTATTTTCCGGTGAATAAGTACATAAAACCTCCCCGACCAAATGAATACAATTGAATCAAATACGATAAAATAGAAAGAAACATTCCCACTCACATTCAAACAATCAACCAAAACACAACTTCTAAATTTGCCTACCCGAACCTACATTTGCCTATCCGTTTCAACATATCATAATTCTATCACGTTCCAATAATTTTCATGCTTATTCCGAATTAAACAAGAAAACAAGAAAAAACGAAGATTGATCTATATTCATCCATTTTTACCAATTCCCCAATTCCACCCCATCCAGCTTTGTTTTTATCAATCACACCACCAAAATTACTCCAATTCATCCCATATATCCCCGGGTCAAGCACATAATCATAACATCATAACATCAACAAAAATCCAACAATCATAATCACCCCACACATAATCACAACATCGGTTTACCAAATTAAAATGAAATAAGGAGCAAGAGTTGTAGAGTTGAACCTTCTGATAATCGACTTTCATTGATAATAAGAATTAAAGAAGACTCGAACTTTAGAATTATGAATAGAACCTCGACAGTGACAAACTCCAACTCTGGTATTAAAGAATTTGATACCCAAAACTGGTCGAGACCAACAAAAAATCAAACCCCAAAACAGGAACAACACCCAATGAATCCTGAAGCTCAATTTCGATGACAAAATACAAAATAGAAAAGCCTAAAACTCCAATAACAGAACCTAAAAATTAGTAAACCTGAGCTACAAAAATCATGAATATGAGAAATTTGGATCGGGTTTTAATGAGCTGGAACAGAATCGAAAACAAATCAAGATTCGCTTGACTATTTTAAGTCGGCGCAACTCCGGCAACCTCAGTAATGATTGAAAATGATAAAAAAATACCGATTATGATGTATTGCGATAGGTTTGACCAGATTCATGATAGCTTTGGGGCATTTTCGGTGAGTTTGTCGCCCAAACAGTAACCAACTCACGAACTCGCGTTCCCTCAGCTTTCATGCCCCCTCTACTTCATTCTCTCTCTCTCATTGTTCAGCTCTCTCTTTCTTGTTCAATCTTTCTCAGATTTATGTGTGTACGTGAGTTCTGGAGAGAAGGTATAGGTGTTGGACAGTAAAATTCTCAAGACCGAAAATAATAATCAAGATAAAAAAAACCGCATCAGTCTATTTATTGATTTCAATAAGTGAGTTTTACAATATCTATAATTCCTTTAATTCACCTTTTAAACTATAAATTCAAGGGCTTCGAGCTTGATCTTGAACTTTAACTTGAACTTGACAGATTTGATCTTAACTTGTGCTTGAATCCAAGGGCTTGGTAGCTTGTTCTTAAATCTTGTGGTCTTGATCTTAAACTGAAACTTGATTTAAGGACTTGATGAAATTGATCTCGACTTGTACTTGAATTCAAGGGTTTTTGAGCTTGTTCTTGAATCTTATAGTCTTGATCTTAAAGCTTGAACTTGTTCTTGAATTTTGAACTCTTGATCTTGAAGTCTTGAGCATGTTCTTGAACCTTGAACTCTTGATCTTGAAATCTTGAGCTTTTTCTTAAACCTTGAACTCTTGATCTTAAAATTTTGAGCTTGTTCTTGAATTTCTAGAGAAATCTGCTGCTTTGATCCATGAGATCTCTATTGCTTGTTTTTAACTTGTTGGTCCTTTTTCTGAATTCTGAGGCCCTTATTTATAGTTGTAGGAAGTAAAGAGTCATGATAAACATGAACTTCATGGAATTTCTTATGGGATTTTAATTTACTGCATCATTTTGACACGTGGCATGGTACCATTGACTCCTTTACTTGTCTTGGTATGCTATGTCATTTGACACGTGGTGCTAATTTATGCCTCTAGAATATGATGACATCTTGGGCTTGCTATAGTGGTCTTATTCATTTGTAGTCCAAATTAATATGATGACATCTTGGGCTTGATAAAGTGAACTTATCATTTGTAGCCCAAATTAATGATCTAACCCAATTGAGGTTGGACTTTAATTAAATCCATGTATGTTTGGACTTAACTAATTAATGCACAAATATTTATTTGATACTAATATATTTTAAATTTAATATTATCCAAATTTCATATGGATTTGTATTTAATAAAATGTCATTGTCCACAGAGTGCCGCCTAATTCAAGACTTGTCCAGATCTTTGAATAGACTTGAAGTATTAATTGCTATTAATAGTAATTGTTTAAAAAAATTCATGAACCAATCCATGCATCTGGAAATTTAAAAAAATGGGGCTTTGACTTTTCTTTCACTTCTTTTGCACGTTCAAGTGGCATATTGTCTTTCTTGGCAATTCATTATTCACTTGAATTAGGATTAGTGTATGCTTCATAGGTAGGGGCGTCTTTTTTGGTTCCAACTTTATCAGAGCCACCTTAATTCTTCTCCTAATTCTATTTAATCTGTGATTGCCTCCACCTCCCTATTTGCCCCGATAAATACAGGTTGTTCAGTTTTAACTGTCATAATTTTGTGTTGTTGCCTACAAGTTTGGCTCCCTTTAGACGACGCAAATTTTTTTTTCAGGCATTCCATATAGCTTCATCTCGGGTCAACGAGCATAAAGTGCAAGGTATATTTTTTTGTCTTTTCTTTACACACTTTCTTTCTCTCTTTTTCTTCTATCTTTTTTAGGTGAATGACGATCTTTTGCTTAAGAAAATGGTAGCTCCCGCCATAAGAAAAGGTAAAAGGTAACTTCATGGTAATCTTATGGCGCATCGTGATGACTTGGTCAAGATTCTTTTGTACTTATTGTCGTACACCATAGATTTAACCCTTCTTCTTTCCTTTACAGTTCGTAGAGATGGTGATTTTTAGACACTACACCTCTATTAACTGGGGCCCAGCAAACTTGACTGAAGATGGGGCCCAGCATACTCGACTTTTGACTCACACTCTATTGACTGGTCGGTATGCAAACTCGTGGCCTCCTCTCAAGAATCCATTCTCCATGACAAACTGGACTTTGGTACAAACCCCAAATTCTGATCAGTCATTTAAGTTATTCTCTCTTCAAGTGCCAGATCATCATCATGCGAATATCATAACTCCACTCCCCAGTTTGGGCCGCTGTATAGCTTTAGGAGAGATACGTTTGGGAGCTGCGATGACACTTGAGGGAGATTATCGTCACATTCTTGGGTATTGGGAGTGGACAGAAGGTATACTTGGTAGGAGATAAGAGACTTTTAGCAAGGTAAATATTTATGATTCCGTTATGCGTTGCTTTTTACCTATGATCGTAACTGAGATATATTCCAAGTATTTTGTGAAGCTTGGTGCCCCAAGACAATTATACTTCTCACGTTTATAGGGGAAGTATCTATTTCTCTATGGGATTTGCATAGTCTTAGAGGCTTACCAACTCAAGGTATCCTTTATGAAGAGGTAGTGCCTGAGGCCAAAAAACTTACAGGTTTAGATACAAAGAAGGTAAGGTACATTTCCCAAACTTATGAGTACTTGTTTGTTGCCTTTCATAATCTATGGGATGTTAGCCAAGAAGTATCATTCAGGGATTGGATAACATTTTGGTGCAAGAAACCTTCAAAGTACGGCCCTTCTCCACCAAGTCAGGAAAAGAAAGTTGCTCTCCCTAAATTGACGCACAACCCTAGCGGGGTTTTGCCTGATACGCTAAGGTGGTCACATGCTGAAGAAAAGGTAGTTTTTGATCTTGGGATAAATCGCCATAAAAAAATGATACATATTTGGTAGCTCTATTGTCTTGTTTGTTGTGCGCTTTTGTTTTTCCATGTACGAAAGGTGAATTCATTCGCTCTGGGACTTTCAAGATGGCATACATGATGGCGAGTGGGAGGAAGGTTGGCCTTACAATACCAGTTCTGGCTAGCATTTATAGTGGACTAAATAAGATATCTTCTTCAGTGTGACTCGATCAAATCAAGGTTTTTTTTCCTATCCACTATGTGTATGGTTGGATTGCTCATTATTTCAGGACCCATTATTCATTTGCCAAAGGGCCATCTATCCCTACTATGATTGTATACTCTGGATAGGGCGGTAAAACATATTTTGACAAAAATCATGCAAGAAAGTGTATCCAAAGTGGGGAAAGTGCAGTTTGGACTTCTACCATGTAGGATAAAGTGCATCCTTACTTTTATGTGGATACTGAGAATGCCCCAATATTGGAAATGAGCTACTTTATGAGTATTCGTTTCAACTTTCTCACACTTAGATGCAGAAATGCATTTATCATTGAGCCATATAGTTCACACCGCTTCAGTCGATAGTTTAGATTTTATCAGAATACCAGGCATTATGAAGAATGAAATTCGCACTGCTTCTTTAGACAAAAGACTAATATTTTGGAGGATTTGCACTTTGAGCAGATCATCCTTACGAGAAACTTTTCCTTCTATTTCACCTAATGTAGGTGAGTTCTTTAGAACCGACTATCAGACTTGGTGTAAAAAGACTCATGGAGATTTCTTTGGTCATCACATACAGACCTTAATGGACATCGCTGGGTCAACTACCGTCGTACATTTGGGGAATTCTGATAAAGTACCTACAAATGAGGACCTTATCACTGATGTTCCTCTTTTTTCAAATGTCAAGTTGCCAAATCAACATGCAAATAAGAGATCTCACACATCTCCAGTTGTATACGAGGGTAAGACTCCTACTCAAACTACTCATGTCTCCAAAAGGTTATCCTAAGATGAAAGTAAGAGTAGTAGCATAGACCATTGCTGGAAAAGAGTAAAGGTAAATTTTGATGATGCAAAAGGTATTAGTCCACTGGCGATTGAAATTCATGATGACACGGATAATTCTTTAAGGACTATATCAGATCTTACTGAGGAGGTATGGTTAAGATATCTATTTTACCAAGTGTATCTTCATGACCCCCTTTTTTATTAATCCCTTTTTTGTTGTGTTCTTATGTAGCCGGACAATGTTACAACCCTGCAACGTGAAGGGTCACATGATAGTGATGAGTCTGTATCTAGTCCAGATCTGATGGAACCACCTTTCACAGTTAAAACGAGAGAAGGGCGAACTTCTATTTCTTGTAACAAGATTAAAGCAACCTTGGATTTTGACATATGTAAGCCTCCATTAGTTGTTATGTTGGTGTTTGATGGAAAGAAGGTTATCCTAGATACCTAAAAAAACTATATCTCTTCTCTTTGGACTGTAATTCAAGGTAAACTTTTGAAGTGCGATGTTGATTGCGCTTCTTCTCTTAAAGATAAAGTCCAGGTAATCATCAAAGATATAGATTGTAAGGACGTGGATATTTCCCCATTGAGAAAGTTATTGCACGACTTCTTTGACCTTGCTAATATGATGAAGCACGATCGATGCTTCATGACATGAATGAGGAGGCCACAAGAGAAGAATTATTCTATGTAGCAGGGGGACGTCTCACATATGCTATGCTTGAAGAAGACGAGAAGGTTAAAATAGCATCCTCCATTCGACAATCACTATAGAACATGAAGAAGAAAATAAAAGAATTATGTAGAAAGGCATAGGATTTAGAGCGTCTTTTAGAGAAAGCCGAGAATGAAGCCAAAGAAGCAAAGCTAGAGTCTTCTGTTGCAGCCAAGGAATTCGATACAAGCTTTGACGCAGACTTATCAAATGGTGTAGATCAAAAGAAAGAGCGTTTGGAAGCTATGCGTCAAGAAATCAATTACAAGTTATGTCTAGATTAAACTTAGGAGATATTTCTTTTTCTTCAAACGCTTTTGTCACTTTATTTTAGACTTTTATTGAGTAGCTGGATCTATTGTAATAGAAACTCTATTGCACTTCTCTTAATATTCCTTTTGAATTTCAACTTTAATAATTGCTTGCTTATTTTGATATGCTTATGTCTCTGGCTTTCTCCTCAAATTTGTTGACTATTGGCTTTGTCTTTATCTCATAACCGGTTTATACTTGAGCCTTGGTTAGGAAGCCTTAAAGATCAAGGTCTTTAACTTGTGGTTGGTGGATTTTTGCACCAAACTGCAGGATTTGGGTATTCTAAATCCTATTAAAAGAACTTTTTTTCTTCTTGGTGGGTTGCGCCCATTGAGCCAAAAGTATTTTTCATAATTCTAAGACTTAATCAAGATGCATCCAGGTTTGACTTTTATACGATGGATCAAGCAGGGACATTTATTTTTTGACACTCATGTAATTGAACTCAGAATAAAATTCCAAGCGCCTACGTACCTCAATGAAGAGGATCAAGTCACAACGTAGTTCTAGGATGAGTGTTTTTTTTTACCATTCATAGTTTATACTCTTGCAGGCCGGGAGTGGACATGCAATTTATACTCGTGCCTTAAGGAGTGTCATCTTCCTTCAAGGATAGTATTTTTTCAAGAATTTGGAATTGATGGGGCCAACCCTCACGCCATCTGCATCAACAAGCTTGTAAGAACTATTTGAATATGCCTCTTGTATGACGTATGGTCCATCCTACTTTGGGATGAATTTCCCCCAGACTTATGAGAAGTTATAATGGGCCTTCTTGCTGCAAGGACTTGATCTCCAACTTGGAAACACCTTAAGCAAACCCTTTTATTGAAAGAACGAGATAGCCGAGCTTAATAACATTCAAGATTTTATTGCGCCTCCATCCTCTTCTCATCAAGAGCTTCTAACTCTGAAAGACCCAACTTAGCATTTTATTCATCAGTGAGCCCTTCTTGAATAGCCAGTATTAAAGAAGGTATTTGACGCTTAAGTGGCAAGACTTCTTCAACTCCGAAAGCAAGTGAGTATGGGGTTGCTTGCACTGGTGTACGATAAGTTATCCTATATGCCCATAATGATTCTTACATTCGCTCATACCAGTCTCATTTGGAATTGGAGACGATCTTCTTTAACAAATTGTATAAAGTCTTATTGAATTCTTCAGCTTGACCACTGGCCGCAACATAGTACATAGAAGACTTGCGCTGCTTGAAACTAAAGAGATCACAAATTTTGTTCATCATCTTGTTATCAAAAGGATTTCCATTTTTAGTTATTATGTATTGAGGAATTCCAAAGCGGTAGATGATGTTCACTCGGATGAAGTTTGCAACATTTTCCTTCTTTACTTCCTTGAGAGCAATAGCTTTGGCCTATTTTGAGAATTAATCTATTGTGGCCAAGATGTATAAGTGTCCACTAGAAGATTTTGGTAATAAACCAACAATATCTATCCCCAAGCATTGAATGGCCAAGATGCTACAGTTGGGTGTAGTACCTTCGGAGGTTGATGTATGAAATTTGCATGGAATTGGCAAGCTTCGCATCTTCTAGCATAGTCCAAGAGATTTTTCACCATTGTTGGCCAATAATATCTCATCCTTTTAATGTGAAAATGGAGCTTCATTCCAGACTGATGTGATTGACAAACTCCCAAGTTCACTTCTTACAAAGCTTAAATTGCTTCTTCCTCTCCCAAACACCGTAAGAGTACTCCTTCAAATGATCTTCGATACAGTGTGTCTTTGTAATAAAGGAAGCGAGATGCATGACGACGAATGTCATTCTTTCTCCTTGGATCTTCTGGAAGTATCCCGTAACACAAGTAGTCAATGATAGGTTGTTGCTAACCCTCCTTTATAGCTTTGAACATGGCGATGAGGTATTCAACCTTACCTTTTATGTCTTCATCTTTATTTGAGGGCGATACTACCTATTCTTGGCGAATAGCAACTCGTGTCTGATTCGAAAGAGTTAGAGTTGAAGCCAAAGCAGCTAGTATATCAGCTTGCTTATTTTCTTTCCTTGGCATATGCTGGTGGGTTACTTCTCCAAGACATCCCATCAACTTTTGTGCATACTCATGATATGGTCTTAACTCACGCTTCCAGACTTCATAGCTTCCCAACAGCCGCTTTATCACCAATTGGGAGTCACCAAAAACTTGTAATTGCAGTTGCTTCATGTCGAAAACTATCTCTAGTCTGAGTATGAGCGCTTGATACTCAACAAGATTATTGGAGCAACGATTATTCAAGGTAAAAGAGTAGGGGATGACCTCTTCTTGTGGATTGAAAAACACTACGCCAACACCAGCTCCATCTCGATGTGCAGCACCATCAAAGTACATCTTCTATAGGGATCTAACTTTAACAAACATTGCATCTTCATCAGGGAGTTCATCGCTCAGCTCCCAGTCATCAGGTATTCGGTGATCTTTCAAGAAGTCAGCCAATGCTTGTCCTTTTATAGCTTTTTGGGGAATGTACAATATCAAACTATTGAAATTAAAGGTACCACCTAGCAAGTCGGTCACTTAGGACTGCTTTTGATATCACAAACTTAATGGGATTTTCCCTAGACGAGAGATGAACAACATGAGCTTGAAAGTAGTGTTTCATCTTTTGGATAGAGAAAGCCAACTCCAAACATAACTTTTCAATTGGAGAATACTTCAGCTCATTTGGTGTCATCATTCTGATCAGATTGTAAAGTGAGTTTTATTTTTCTTCACTATTTTCTTGAGCCAGTAGTGCTCTAACTGACCTCTCTTGTGCCACGATGTAGAGTATCAATAGTTTCCCATGTAGAGGTGCCGCAAGAACTGGTGGCTTCATTAAGTATAATTTGATACTCTCAAAGGCGTTACTACAAGCTTGGTCCCATTCGAAGTGAGTATCCTTCTTCATGAGACGACTAAATGGTTGATAGTTTTCGGCTAAGTTTGAGATGAACCTCCTTAAATATGATAACCTTCCTTGAAGGCTTTTAAGTTCATGAATATTTAGAGGCTCAGGCATCTTCAAAATTGCATCAACCTTGGTTGATCAATTTTAATTCCTCGGTGTCACACAATGAAACCAAGAAAGTTTCCAGAAGTAACTCCAAAGGCACACTTTAATGGATTCATCCTAAGTTGATATCTTCGAGGTAACTCGAATACCATTCTTAGGTCTTTTAAGTGATCGCCTCTCTTTCTTGACTTCACCACTAGATCATCCACGTAGCATTCAACATTTTTGTGGAGTAGGCAGTCAAAGATGTTTTGCATAGCCCTTTGATAAGTGGCGCCAGAATTCTTCAAACTAAAAGGCATCACCTTGTAGCAATAAATACCTTTGGGCGTACGAAATACAGTGAGCTCTTCATCTTTTGGCACCATGCGAATTTTTTTGTAGCCGGATAAACCATCTATGAAGGACATTACCTCATAACCAGTGGTGGCATCAATCATCAACTCTGGTATAGGGATTGAAAAATCATCCTTAGGGCATGCATTTTTGAGATCTTGAAAGTTGACACAAACTCGAATTTGGCCATTCTTCTTTCGTACAGGAACAATACTTGAAATCTATGTGGGATATTTAACTTCGCGAATAAATCCAGCTTCAATGAGTTTGTTAACTTCATTTTCGATCAGTGGAACCAACTCTGGCCTAAAGCATCTCTAAGCTTGCTTAATAGGATGAGCACCATTTTTTACCGCCAACTGATGGACTACTACTTTTGGATCTAAGCCAGGTATTTCCTTATAACTCCACATGAAGACATCCATATATTCTTTGAGTATGTCTATAAATGTGATTTCTTCCTCCATATCTAGAAAAGCAGTCAGGAAAGTTGGTTTGGGTCTTCATCGGTTCCAAGATTAACTTTTTTTAGGAGATCTATTGTGGCCTTTACTCCTTCAAGTTAATATAGAGCATCTACAACATCTTTCTCCTCTTGAGGATCATTATTGTTAATGGATATATGATAACACATAAAAGTATTTTCTATCTCTTCATCAATCTTCATTTGAGACGAGATATCTTTCTCATTTTGGGTCATAATATGATATGAGGAGCCAATACTTGATTCATCTTCATCACGTTCCTTAGTATAAACCACAGTATGAGCCTTCACTTTTAACACGTTATTGTATGAAACCACCAATTTCGTCTGCCGCCTCATTCTAGAAGAAATCAAACTTTGGAAATCCTTTTGGATCTTAGGCTAGGAGTGCACTGCCGTACTTGATGACTTCTCCAGCGCTTGTTACTTATCTTCTTTTTTAGAGTACCTAACCTCTCAAATACAAAAGTTCTTGTGGTTAGTTCTCTAAGTCGGTCAAAGACAGAAGGCCTTTTATTGGATGCGGTAGACTTCCCTTCTATAATGATGTATTACTAACCACCATTCTTATGAAGATGCAAACTAGAGGTGGCTGTGTGTATCCTAGGCCTTCATGTGCCAGCCTTGTTGTACCTTCCGACAAAAGTTTACCCAATCTTGATGGCTCATTAGGATTATATCCAGCGTTTACAAATAACTTATGTGCATTTGGGTCGAAGCCCTCCTTTATCCGCTCCATAGGGAGTGTTATATCTTGTGGCAGATTTTGAGCCACAACTAGCCTTGAGAATGGATTTATCGCGTCAATATTCCTAATAGGTAAAGTTAGCTCGTTCAGCATATTATCTTTGGCATCAGATGGATGATCTTTTTCTTTTTTTACCTTTGGCACGTAGCGAATAATAGGGGTTGCCTTTTTTTTCATTGGAGCGACGCTTTCTTTATTTGACGTGGAGAGAGGCTTCTTGGTGGCAACTTTTTCAACAGTCACCACGGCCTTCTTGGCTGCAAGATCATCACACTTGGTCTTGGTGACATCATCAACCCTTTTCTCATTCACGATATAGTTCTTCAAGTAGAATTTTGCATCGGCAAAGTGTGATTCAGATTCAGTGAATGGCTTATCATCAACTACTATCTTTCTTTCAACTCTATTTTTAAGGTTCTTCAAGCATTGATAGTAAGAGGACGAGATAGTTTTGTTCCCATGCACCCAAGGCCTACCAAGTAATATATTGTATAAACTTTTGGCATCAATCACATGCATCAATACATTTGATTGAAAATCATCCATATGAATCCCCAACTTGATAGATCCCATGGCCCTTTGCCCCCCTTGGTTGAATCCTTGGATCATTATAAGACTCTCGTCTAGTTCATTAGTAGTGATATCATGTTGTTTCATCATGAGGATAGGCAGGATGTTGACTCCAGATCCCTCATCTTTCAAGATTCTATTAATCTTTTTTCCTAAAATCTGACCCACCATGTATAAGGGATGGTTATGTAGGACCTCACCAAATAGATGATCGTTATTTGTGAATGTGATTTTTGTATCACATACATGTGCCTCTTGACCAAGAGGTTCATCAAGTGGTTTAACGCTGAAGGAACTTCTATGGGCATATTTTCACCCTTTGCCCCCTCTTTGGTAGTGTTAAAACAAGATGCCTTAAGATTGACATGGGCAGTCTTTCCGCAGAACCAACTTGGTAAGAATTCCTCTAAAGTCACCGAATGTCGAGGTTTCTGGTGGTGAAGCTCTATGAAGGTCGTCCTTTTTGGAATTTCAACCAGCTTCTATTTCCTTGGTTTCTTCACCATTCTCCTTCTGGTTGGTTGCTCGGCCGACTCCTTTCGCAGACTTGTCCTTCTGTGTCTGTGCCTGGTCATCAGAGTCCAACCTTCATCATCTCCTTCATCAACTAAAGACCTGTGAGTCTCTAATATTTTCTCATTATGCTCTTCGACACATATTTGGACTAGATCAAGCGACCCAAATATGATAGAGATTTGATGAGAACTGGCCGTCTTATCATCGAAGAAGATCTTCTTCTCTTTTGCCAGTTACATAACTTTATCTTTAAAGATAAAGCACTTTTCCAGAGGGTGACTTATGATCCTATGATATTTGCAATAATTAGGATCATTGGTCCTCCTAGCTTTGTCGGGATGCTTCATCTCTGGGATTTCAATAAGCTTATTCTCAAGGAGTTCATAAAAAATCTCAGAAACATCAGAATCAAGGAAGGGATATTTCTTTTCTTGCATTTCCTTTAAAGTTTTCTGATTCGGACGTGCTCCAGAAGTCATCTTCACACTTTGCTTCTTGATCACCTCTGTGGTGACTTTCACAGGAGACACATCAACATTCATAGACTCCTTGTTGTTATTTTTGGGGACAAACTTACCTTATCTTTTGGGTTCCTGCTTATCCTTTCCCCTTCAAGGGTCATGGATAAGTGTTGCTCCCTTTCTAGCAGAAGACATATTTAACTCCATATCGTGAGCATGGGTAGCTAGCTCTTCAAAGGATTTAGGCTTAATTCCTTGCAAGATATAGAGAAGTTCCCACTGTATTCCTTGGACACACATTTCTATTGTAAAAGCTTCACTGAGCCTATCTTTGCAATTTAGGCTAGTATTTCTCCATCGATTGATGAAGTCAACAACTGGTTCATCCTTTCTTTGTTGAGTATTCATGAGCTCTACCATACTTACTGTACGCCTTGTGCTATAAAAGAGATTTAGGAACTCGTGCTCTAATTGCTCCCAACTATCAATGGAATTAGGCTCAATGTCCGCATACCAATCAAAGGCGTTTCCCTTTAGGGAACAAACAAACTGTTTGACAAGATAGTCACCATAAGTTCCAGCATTGTTACATGTCTCAACAAAGTGTGCGACATGCTGTTTTGGGTTCCCTTTGCCCTTAAATTATTAAAATGTAGAGGGTTGATAGCCGGCAGGCATTTTGAGGCTATCGATCCTTGCCGTTTAAGGATTGGCATAAGCAAGGAAAGACTTAGCAGGAACATCATACTTGTCTTTTAGGGTCCCTTCAATGAATTTCCTCAATTTCCCAATTGGGATCATTCCCTCAGAAGAAACTTGCACCTCTTTAATCGGTGGTGTTTATTTTACTGGATTTTCTATCTCATGAACCTCTACAGATTTTCCAGGTGCATGGCTAGACTCTCCGTCTATCATACCTTCCACCTTATCCACTATCTTATCAATTTGAGCATCTTGATTCTGAACATATTTGGTTAAGCCATCAATTGCCTTTCCCAGATTCGCAAGTTGCTCCGTCATAGATGAGGCATTAGTTACCATTGCTTGTATAATCACTGGAGATGTTGGAGAGTAGTATGGATTATCGTATAAGTTGATCTTTTAATTGCTCAACTTATGTGGTGTAGTCGGAGATGATGAGTTGCTTGAACAACCATCGCTCTTCGTGCCAGATTATTTAGAACCAGAATGCTCAAGTAGAGCACGAGTCTTCTTAAGCGATTTCGTGATACTGCTACCTCCTTCTGAAGCACTTGCATTGGAATTCATTCCTTTTGGGGTTGAAGATCCAAAAACTGTAGTTGGCGCGGATGACACTGGATGTGTTTGTTGTCCTAAAATGTTTGGCTTACTCCTCGTGACAGCTCCCAAGATCCCGAAAGTAACACCAAGGATGTTTTCTACTTCGGCAGAGAACCTTGAATCGACAGTCTTGGAAGCAGTTGATTGAGAGTTGATCTTCTTGGAAGTCATTTCGGCGTTCTCAATCTTCAAAGTCTGAAAAGTTGAGATAAGAGGTAGAGATCGTCCCACTAAGTGAGCCAAAATTTGTTGGACAGTAAAATTCTTGAGACCGAAAATAATAACCGAGATAAGAAAAATACTGCAATGATCGATTTATTGATTTCAATAAGTGAGTGTTACAATATGATTCCTCTTATTCACCTGTTCAACTATAAATTCAAAGGCTTCGAGCTTGATCTTGAACTTTAACTTAAACTTGACGAATTTGATCTTGACTTGTACTTGAATCCAAGGGCTTGATAGCTTGTTCTTGAATCTTACGGTCTTGATCTTGAACTTAAACTTGATTTAAAGACTTGATGAACTTGATCTCGACTTGTACTTGAATTCAAGGGTCGTTGATCTTGTTCTTGAATCTTGTAGTCTTGATCTTGAAGCTTGAACTTGTTCTTGAATCTTGAACTCTTGATCTTGCAATCTTGAGCTTGTTCTTGAACCTTTAACTCTTGATCTTGAAATTTTGAGCTTGTTCTTGAGCCTTGAACTCTTGATCTTGAAATCTTGAGCTTGTTCTTGAATTTTTAGAAAAATCTGTTGCTTTGATCCACGAGCTCTCTCTTGCTTCTTGTTAAACTTGTTGGTGTTTTTTTCTGAATTATGAGGCCCTTTTTTATAGTTGTAGGAAGTAAAGAATCATGATAAACATGAAATTCCTTTGGCCAATCAGATTTAAGTGACATGACATTTCTTATGGGCTTTTAATTTACTACATTATTTTGACACGTGGCATGGTTCCATTGACTCTTTTACTTGTCTTGGCATGCCATGTCATTTGACACGTGGCGCCAATTTTGGCCTCTAGAATATGATGGCATCTTGGGCTTGCTATAGTGGGCTTAGTCATTTGTAGTCCAAATTAATATGATGGCATCTTGGGCTTGATAAAGTGAGCTTATCATCTGTAGCCCAAATTAATTATCTAACCCAATTGAGGTTGGACTTTAACAAAATCCATGTATGTTTGGACTTAACTAATTAATTCCATTATATTAATCCACAAATATTTATTTGGGATTACTTTATTTTAAATTTAATATTATCCAAATTTCATATGGATTTGTATTTAATAAAATTTCGTTGTCCACAATAGGTGATGGTACAGTGATGCTTCTCTGTGTTGTGCGTGTATCTTCTCTGAGAGTCAAAAAAAATGGTGAGGTGTATTATTCTTGTTCTGTGTGTGTATTGTTGTGAGGTGGAGTGAAGAAGATATTGGTGGTGATAAATATATGAGTGGAAATTGTATTGTGAATATTTGTTGTGTTGATTTTCAGGGGAAGAAAAATGGAGGCCCCCCTTTTCCTTTTCTGTAGTGTGGGATATATTGTGATTAATGGAATCTGTGATGTGGGTGTGGGGGACACGTGAGTGGGGTAGGGGTAGGGATATGTGGTGGTGAGGTAGGTGGGTTAGGGTGTGGATGAGGTATAAAAATTAATTAGGATAAGGGAGTATTTTGGGATTGGGGATTTAATTTGGTAGGATTTGTTGTATTTGTTTTCTTGTGGGGAAAGTATAGAATGGATGAGGGTACGTGGTAAGATAAACTAAAAATGAATAAAATTCAACATCGGGAGGAACAAAATTAGGTGTCTACAGTTGTTATAGTACAATATTATTTTAATGAATATTTATATTGGTTGATATCGTTACTTAATAATGAATTTACTGATACAATATAATAAAATTTAAGCAACAATCAAAATTATACTGTCTCTACATTAACAACACAAACAATACAATGAGTAGCAATCATCTAAATGTATTGTAACTTGTAATTCTCCTCCTAATATAAAGGGAGAACTCAAAATCTTCAATTAGAATTGAAGCATATATTTCTTATCTTATAAGAGGGAATGGGGTGGGAGAAGCAGGCACCTCTCCGTCAACGTGCCTGCTTCATCAGCTGCTTCCTTCGTAATTTTTTATCTTATCTCTAATTAATTATTTAAAAATTATTATAAAGTCATCCAAGTATTAAAAAATTAACAATATTTAATGTTAAATTTACTTAACATTTTACTGCTACGCTGTCTTAGTCGTGATTTTACTATGTCACTCCTAATTAATTATTATGACCATTTAAGCATTGTGTCAATTAATAATATTTAATAAAAAAGGTAAAATAAATATAAAATAATAAATTAATCAAAAAAATTTCTTAAGTATTTTTTATAGTAATTTTGCTATATCACTTCTAATTAGTTGTTGTGAATCATTAAGACACATAACTTTACTATATCACCCATAATTAATTTTTATGTTCATCTAAGTATCATGAAACTTAAATTGGAATAGAAGGTGTAAAACTTAAATTATTTAAAAAATATAATTGACTATTAATGCCACAAAAGTTTGAACAACGAGATTGATATATATTATTTGAAAATTATATAAATAGTATTATAAATTACAATAGTTAACAGCTTAAAATATCTATTAAAAAATTATTATATATTTTAAGAAAATATTTTTTAAAAAATATTATATATTTTTAAAAATATTATAAAACATAATAATTAAAATAAATTTTTTAAAAATATTCGTTGGGCCCGTGCCTTCCACAGGCTATTGGTCACTAGTTCTTACTATATATAAGAGTGAGTGGGTGACTGGAAGCAGGCAACTGGCGTTCGACATGTCTGCTTTCAGCTGCCTGTTTGCTCCGTGATTTTATTATATCACCTTTAATTAATTATTATATGACATTTACTTGTTAAAAAATTAATAATATTTAATAAAAAATACAATAAATATTTAAAAATTAAAATAGACATTTACGACATTTCTGTTTTAGCTGCTTCAACTGTAATTTTACTATATCACCTATAATTAATTATTATGAGTCATTTAAGTATTTAAAAATTAATAATATTGATGTTTTAAATTAATATGACATCTTATGTGAGACCCACTTAAAAAAAATCACAAGTATTTATAAGGCAATTTTGTTATATATCGCTTTAAATAGTTATTATGAGTCATTCAAGATATGCCAGTTTCGCTATTTCAATCGTGATATTTGGTTACTGTTGAAATTATATCAGTATCGCTTAAATTGAAATAGAAAAATATTATAAATTACAATAATTAAAAATTTAAATTACTTTTAAAGTCTAAATTCACTATCAATACCACAAAAGTTTGAACAAGAGAGGTATTACAAATTACAATACAAACAGATTAAAATAGTAAATTACAATGTCGAAAAAGTATTATAGATTTCAATAATTATCGATGTCATACTAATTAGGATAAAAGGATATTACTTAAAAATTACATTAAAAGTCATATAAATCATAATATAATTAACAACTTAAAATATCTAAAACTATATATAACAAAATCTGATTGGCTTTCTGAAATATTTCATTAGCGACATATAAATTGAGATAAAAAATAATATAATGTCAAAAAAGTAGCACATTAGGCCCGTACTGGCACGGAGCCGTCAACTGGCGTTCGACATGTCTGCTTCTAGCTGCCTGCTTGCTCTGTGATTTTATTATATCACCCCTAATTAATTATTATATGACATTGACTTATTAAAAAATTAATAATATTTAATAAAAATACGATAAATATTTAAAAATTAAAATAGACATTTATGACATACCTGTTTCAGCTGCTTCAACTGTAATTTTACTATATCACCTATAATTAATTATTATGAGTCATTAAGATATTTAAAAATTAATAATCTAGATGTTTTAAATTAATTTGACATCTTATGTGAGACCCACTTTAAAAAAATTTTAGAAGTATTTTTACAGCAATTTTGTTATATATCGCTTTAAATAGTTATTATGAGTCATTCAAGACGTGCCTGCTCGCTATTTCAACCGTGATATTTGGTTACTCTTGAAATTATATCAGTGTCGCTTAAATTAAAATAGAAAAATATTATAAATTACAATAATTAAAAATTTAAATTATTTTTAAAGTCTAAATTCATTACCAATACCACAAAAGTTTGAATAAGAAAGGTATTACAAATTACAATAGCAAACAAATTAAAATAGTAAATTACAACGTCGAAAAAGAATTATAGATTATAATAATTATCGATGTCATACTAATTAGGATAAAAAGATATTACTTAAAAATTACGTTGAAAATCGTATAAATCATAATATAATTAACAACTAAAATATCTAAAACTATACATAACAAATCTGATTGGCTTTTTGAAATATTTCATTAGCGACATATAAATTGAGACAAAAAATAATATGTAATATCCGAAAAGTAGCACATTGGGCCCGTGCTGGCACGGGCTCTGATATCTAGTTATATATATAATTTGTTGGGTTCTATATATATGTGTTGAATGGAAAATGGAGAAATCAAGTGAAGGAAAGGAGATACCCAAATTGGAAAGTGCACTCTTTAAATTGGAAAGTTTACTCTTCTTCCACATTGGTGGAAGATGAGAACTTTAAAGTGTTTATAAAGTGAAACACTTACTTCACATGGTAAGTGAGGCAAGGAAATAGAGATGTCTCGCGCCGTCGTCGCTCGCTCGGCTCGGCTTCAGATTTGGATTTGGCAAATGATTGATCGATGAGATTTATCTTTTTGGACAAATTTTATTTGACAAAAACAAATAAATTCAATCTGAAGCAATAACGTTCCATTTATTTATGCATGCATGCAGTGAACGGTTGGACTATTTCGACATGAAACAGTGTTGTGTTCGAACTGGTGCAACGAAATGCTGTAGTGTTTCTGAATTAATGCATTGTTTCGACTGAGCAGATACAGATTTTTGAAATAGTATATACATTGGTTCAAACAGATGCAACTCTTCAACGAAGTGATGCACTGTTTCGAACTGGTGCACTTGTTCTTGAAAAGGTGTATTGTTTCAGAAAATTACTGCACTGTTTTAAATAAACAAACATTCATTTTCATGAAAAGACACACCTCTAAAATTGAACCAATGCCACCTTTTCGAAGGGGCATGTTGTGGCTATAAATAACCTATTTTCTTCCACAGGTTAGAGCATGAAAATTTCAGATTACACAAAAATCTTCTTGTCTTCTAAATACTCTTTGTGATAAATCAAACCGAGAGTGCGTTCGAAGAATTCAAGTATTTGAGGTGCCGCTATACTTGAATTGTTGGCCATTTTATCTTGGGAGGGAAAATTCTGCGACCTCGAGTACAGTGAGGGGAATTACTTCCTTAAGAAAAGTCCATGAATTCGGACGACTTGGCCTTAACAATTTCTGTTTTATCTATATTTCTGAAATATAAAATACACCTCTTGCAAAGATCATTTTGATCTTGTGTTGAGGGTATTTTTTCAACTTCACTGTGTTTTTCTTCATACTTAAGCTCGAGTTGAATTTATTATTTTATTATAGATTCTACGTACCCGTATTGTGGAAAATAACAATCTTAAGGAAATAAAATCTTACAGAATCTGTATTGCTTATTTTTGAAGATTAAAGCATAAACTTTCTACTCCGCTTGAATTTGACTAGTGATTAGAAGACATAAAATCTTCATCACAAGTTAAGGTTCACTCGGTTGACGATTCGAAGTAATAAAAACTTCATCGTTAACTAGAAACAAGAAGAAAAGTTTAAAGTTATTTAACTTTATTAATAGTATTCTGAAAAATACTAATTTTTCTGTCTTGTGGTGATAGGAAAAATGAGAACTGAAATTCAAATGATGGATGTGACAATGTCTATGGGGGCAAATAATATTGCCACATTAAGTCACACAAATGCTCCGCCAACGATGACACCAGCGGAGAAGCCCAGAAAATTTTCTGGCATTGACTTCAAGTGGTGGCAACAAAACATGTTATTTTACCTCACCACTTTATGTCTACAACGGTTCACTATCAAAGAAGCTCCTGAGGTGCCCGAGGGAACCTCGGATAAGGACCGCTTCGTTATTGTAGAAGCATGGAAACATTCGGATTTTCTCTGCAGGAATTATATTTTGAGTGGTCTCCAAGACGACCTCTATAATGTCTATAGTTGAACCAAGACATCAAAAGAACTGTGGGGGGGCACTTGAACGGAAATATAAAATGGAAGATACGGGAATTAAGAAATTCCTTGTTGCACGGTTCCTGTACTTCAAAATGATTGATAGCAAATCTATTATCTCTCAAGTACAGGAGTTGCAAGTCATCATACATGATCTCCTAGCAGAAGGTTTAATTGTGAATGATGCTTTCTAAGTAGCAGCAATAGTTGAGAAGCTACCACTTTTGTGGAAAGACTTCAAAAACTACTTAAAGCATAAGCGCAAGGAGATGACTGTTGAAGATCTTATCGTCCGACTTCGTATTGAAGAGGAAATAAAGCTGCCGAAAAAAGGTCAAAGGGAAATTTTACAATGAGTGGAGCACATATTGTAGAAGATGGCCAAAACAACTCGAAGAAAAGAAAGAAAGTTGAACATGAAAGCAGTCAACCTAAGAAAAAGTTCAAGGAAAAATGCTTCAATTGTGGCAAAATTGGCCACAAGTCCACAGATTGTCTAGCCCCGAAGAAAGGCAAGAAAAAAGACCAAGCGAACATGATTGAGTCCAACAAAGAATATGATGATTTGTGTGCTATGTTCATAGAATGTAACTTGGTGAGGAATCCACGCGAATGGTGGATGGATTTAGGTGCCACACGTCATGTTTGCGCAAACAAAGAGTTGTTCTCGTCATTTTATCCAGTTCAAGCAGAAGAAATGCTTTACATGGCCAACTCCGCTACTGCTAAGGTGGAGGGAGCAGGAAAAATTTTCCTATAGATGACTTCCGGCAAGGTCTTGACATTGAAAAATGTGCTATATGTTCTGGAGTTACGTAGGAACTTAACTTCTATTTCACTCCTAGATAAGAACGGATTCAAATGTGTAATCGTTTCTGGAAAAATTGTAGTTAGCAAAGAAGAAATGTATGTAGGAAAAGGCTATCTTATGGAGGGCCTTTATAAGATAAATGTAATAACTGTTAAAATGAATAAAAGTTTGAATTCGTCTTATTTGCTTGAGTCTTATGATTTATGGCATGAACGTTTAGGCCATGTTAATTACAAAATGTTAAGAAAACTAATTAGCTTAGAAGTTTTGCCAAACTTTGAGTGCAATAAATCAAAGTGTCAAACATGTGTGGAATCAAAGTATGCAAAACATCCTTATAAGTCCGTTGAAAGGAATTCCAATCCCTTAGAGTTAATACGCACTGACATTTGTGATATAAAGTCAACACCATCTCATGGTGAGAAAAAGTATTTCATAACTTTTATTGACGATTGCACTAGATATTGTTATGTCTACTTGCTAAATAGTAAGGATGAAGCAATAGATGCATTTAGGCAACATAAAACTGAAGTTGAAAATCAGTTAGATAAAAAGATCAAAATGATAAGAAGTGATAGGGGCGGAGAATATGAATCTCCCTTTGCGCAAATATGTGTAGAGAATGGAATAATCCATCAAACTACGGCCCCATATTCACCTCAATCTAATGGAATTGCGGAAAGAAAAAACTAAACTTTGAAGAAAATGATGAATGTCTTACTTATAAGTACTGGTTTACCGCAAAACTTATAGGGGAGGCTATCCTTACAGCCAATCGTATACTCAACAGAGTTCCCCATAGTAAGACACAATCAATTCCTTATGAAAAATGGAAAGGAAGGAAACCTAACTTAAAATATTTTAAAGTGTGGGGGGTGTCTAGCAGAGGTACAAGCTCCTATACCTAAAAGGGTTAAGATAGGACCTAAAATGGTGGACTGCGTATTCATAGGATATGATAAAAGTAGTAAAGCATGTTGATTTTGGTTCATAAATCCAAAAATTCAGATATTATTGAAAATACGGTAATTGAATCAGACAATGCTGAATTCTTTGAAACCATTTACCTGTATAAAATTAGACATGAACAATTTAGTGGAGGATCTAAATGACCTCGAGATGAACCAAGTGAGAATGTACATAATAACGAAAATCCAAGAAGCAGTACACATCAAAGAACGTTAACTTCGTTTAGATCGGATTTTGTAATACTTCTCTTAGAAAATGAGCCTCAAACATTTAAAGAAGCGATGTCTTCGTCAGACTCATCCTTTTGGAAAGAGGTAGTCAATAGTGAGATAGATTCAATCTTAAGCAACCATACATAGGAATTGGTTGACCTTCCTCCCGGAAATAAACCTTTAGGTTCTAAATGGATCTTTCAAAGAAAAATGAAGGCAGATGGTACTATTGACAAATACAAGGCAAGACTTATAGTAAAAGATTTCAAATAGAAGAAATGCCTTGATTACTTTGATACATACTCGCCAGTAACAAGGATAACCTTGATTCGAATATTAATTGCCTTGGCAGTGGTATATGATCTTCAGATCCATCAAATGGATGTGAAAACCACATTTCTAAATGGAGATTTGGAAGAAGAAATTTACATGGAACAACCTGAGGGTTTTGTGGTTCCAGGAAAGAAAAACAAGGTGTGTAAACTCACCAAGTCATTATATGGACTAAAACAAGCACCAAAATATGGCATGCGAAGTTTGACCAAACCATGTTGGCAAATGGATTCAAAATAAATGAATGTGATAAATGTGTTTATATTAAAGACACTCCAAATCGCCAAGTCATTATATGTTTATATGTGGATGATATGTTGATCATCAGTAGAGACATTTCTGACATAAATGCAACAAAATGAATGCTCGAGAGCAAGTTTAATATGAAGGACCTTGGAGTTGAAGATGTGATCTTAGGTATAAGAATCCATCGAACTCCACAAGGGTTGGCATTGTCACAGTCTCATTATATCAAAATGGTACTTGACAAGTTCAAGTATATGGAATTCGATATTCCCAAGACTCCATTGGATGCGAGCCTTGCACTTCGAAAGAATGAAGGTGAAAGTGACTCGCAATTGGAGTACGCAAGAGTATTGGGATGTTTAATGTATATAATAAACTGTACACGATCAGACATAGCATGCGCTATCAGTAAATTAAGCCGGTACACGAGTAATCCCTTGAGTTTTGGGGTATCTTAAATACCCTCAAAATTATGTTTTTCATTATAATAAATATCCTATGGTACTTGAAGGATATAGTGATGCAAATTGGATCACCGGATCGAACGAAGTAAAATCTACAAGTGGATATGTATTTACTATTGGTGGAGAAGCAGTTTCTTGGAAATCATCCAAACAGATTTGTATCGCTCGCTCTACAATGGAATTTGAATTTATTGCATTAGATAAAGCCGGTGAAGAAGCAGAATGACTCCAAAATTTTTTGGAAGATATTCTGTATTGGACCAAGCCAGTGACACTAGTACGTATACACTGTGATAGCCAAATAAAAATAGGTAGGGTAGGGAGCATGGTGTATAACGGTAAATCTCGTTATATAAGATGAAGACATAATACCGTTAGAGAACTTCTCTCTAGTGGAATTATCACTGTAGACTATGTAAAGTCAAAGGATAATGTGTCGGATCCACTTACAAAAGGCCTATCTAGAGAAGAAGTAGAAAGGACATCCAAGGGAATGGGTTTAAGGCCTAGGACAAGTCAGCACGGCGGTAACTCTACCTAGAAGACTGGAGATCCCAAGAGCTAGGTTCAAGGAGATCAAACAAAGTTGTTTCTGACAGGTTCAACATTATCAATTACCCAACCCATTCTCATGATGTAGACAATGGTTTGTAAACAAGGATAAGACTTAAGGAGAAAAGTCTTTTAATGATTATCTAAATTTGGCAGATTTGACCAAATAGTTTAATCTATAGGATTGAACGTTTAGAAATCACCTATGTGTGGGCGAAGTGGAAGCCGCTTCAAAGAGAATGTTAGTAAAGGACTATTCCTTAAGCTCTCATAAAAATCGGGACGTGTTCATGGCTGAAAAGAACAAAACCGTAAGAACCATGAATGGTAAAAGGCTGGTTGTGTGACATGTGTTGTCTAGGTGTACATTAAAGCTCGATGGTTCAAACATATCAAATCTACCGATTGACTGAGTGCATCCGATGCATGTTGACTACGGAAAGTTCAAAGGGAAACCCACTTATCCAGATGCAATCAGTCTTATATTGATGATCGCATACTATCCGTAAAGTTTTACGAAAAACATAGTCATTCCCCATTCATGTGGGAGATTGTTAGGTTCTATATATATGTGTTGAATGGAAAATGGAGAAATCAAGTGAAGGAAAGGAAACACCCAAATTGGAAAGTGTACTCTTTAAATTGGAAAGTTTACTCTTCTCCCACATTGGTGGAAGAAGAGAACTTTAAAGTGTTTATAAAGTGAAACACTTACTTCACATGGTAAGTGAGGCAAGGAAATAGAGATGCCTCGCTACGTCGTCGTCGCTCGCTTGGCTCGGCTTCGGATTTGGATTTGAATTTGGCAAATGATCGATCGATGAGATTTATCTTTTTGGACAAATTTTATTTAACAGAAACAAATAAATTCAATCCGAAGCAATAATGTTCCATTTATTTATGCATGCATGCAGTGAACAGTTGCACTATTTCGACATGAAATAGTGTTGTGTTCGAACTGGTGCAACGAAATGCCATAGTGTTTTTGAATTAATGCATTGTTTCGAATGAGCAGATGCAGATTTTCGAAATAGTATATACATTGGTTTAAACAGATGCAACTCGTCAACGAAGTGATGCATTGTTTCGAACTGGTGCACTTGTTCTTGCAAAGGTGTACTGTTTCAGAAAATTACTGCACTGTTTTAAATAAACAAACATGCATTTTCAGGAAAAGACACACCTCTAAAATTGAACCAATGCCACCTTTTCGGAGGGGCATGTTGTGGCTATAAATAACCTGTTTTCTTCCACAGGTTAGAGCATGAAAATTTCAGATTACACATAAATTTTCTTGTCTTCTAAATACTCTTTGTGATCAATTAAACCGAGAGTGCGTTCGAAGAATTCAAGTATTTGATGTACCGCTATACTTGAATTGTTGGCCATTTTATCCTGGGAGGGAAAATTCCGCAACCTCAGGTATAGTGAGGGGAATTATTTCCTTAAGAAAAGTCCGTGAATTCAGACGACTTGGCCTTAACAATTTCTGTTTCATCTATATTTCTAAAATATAAAACACACCTCTTGTAAAGATCATTTTGATCTTGTGTTGGGGTATTTGTTCAACTTCACTGTGTTCTTGTTCATACTTGAACTCGAGTTGAAGTTGTTATTCTATTATACAGATTTTACGTACCCGTATTGTGGAAAATAACATAATTGACAGTTAGTGTATTTAGACCCAAGGTTACAATAGTGAGGAGAAGAAAAAATCACTTATAACGTTTTATATTGAGTTGCGATATATCTTTCTTTTGAAGGGGTATTTGCATATATAATTGTTGGTGTGAGATGAGCTCTAAAATCAATATTACCAATTGATGGCGGAGTGTCCTAATATACAAAGCGAAAACTTATCTTCTAGGTTTGTACAAGATCTAATTATGTGAATTTAGAATTAGATGAGAATTGAAGAAAAAATCACTTATAACGTTTTAGATTGAGTTGTGATATATCTTTCTTTTGAAGTGGTATTTGCATGTATAATTGTTGGTCTGAGATGAGCTCTAAAATCAATATTACCAATTGATGGCAGAATGTCCTGATATACAAAGCGAAAACTTATCTTCTAGGTTTGTACAATATCTAATTATGTAAATTTAGAATTAGATGAGAATTGAAAGGCTATAGAACATTTAGGAAACTTTCATTCTTTATCATGTGTACGTGGGTTTAAGGTTTGGACTTACAAATGTCGATGACTCAATTCTCAAATTCACATATCAATGGAGGTTGATGGTGTTGTGTGGTATGGTGTGAGGTGTTGTAATGTGGTTAGCGTGATGATTTTCTCGAGGAGTGATCTGGACAATAATATTTTAACTTCATTAGAGGATACCAATTAAAAATATAGTTTCAGAGTTTTATATCATTATTTAATATTAATTATACTGAGTCATATTTTGTTTAGATTTAACATTCACCTTTTTAACAAAATTATCAAAATCTATAAAAGAGAAATATACTTATATCTCTAATCTCGAATATATTAAAAATGTGAACGGCTTTAGATATGTTATTTGAATTTTTCACCCTTTATTAAAAGTATTTGCTTTAGACATAATTATCTTTTTACTTTTAAGAGTTGAAAATTAATTAAATACATTTATGATAAAAATTTTCCTTAGTAGAAGTAATCAGAATTAATGACAACTAATACTTTTTTTATTCATTTAAGAATTTTAAATCAACTAAATTTGATTTTAAGAAGATTTGAAAAATCTAAAAATAAATATATAAGCGTTAGAATAAGAAAAATTTAAGAAGTATCAAATTTTTAAAAGATTTAAGTACGTAATAAGAACATAATCAATAATTTTATAAAGATTTGACTTTAAAATCATGGAAAAATTTTAAATATATAAAAAAAAATCGTACCCTAAATATGATTCAAATTGATGCGTCTCTCTAAGCCTCTGATAGTAAGGGAAAGAGGTACTGCATGACAAACGCAAAAGTGATGATCTATCAACCACTTGAAATTTCTGGTGGTAAAATATATATGTGCTTACACTAAAATATATGTTTATGTTTATATTATTATATTAAGGTATAATACATAAATATGACCCTAAACTTGACACCAAATTATAACATTGACCTTAAACTTTGACAGTGCACAAATAGGACCTTTAACTATACAAAATCTGAACAAATAAATACCTCGATCCTGTGTGGCAAAACACATGTTGTACATGCAAAACGGTGCGCATCTCAGTTGGAATTGAAGAGTTTTTTTGTTCAGGTTTGGTATAGTTAAAGGGCCTATTTGTGCACTGACAAAGTTAAAGGTCATACTTATAGTGTGTTTTTTTATTAGGTGGCACCACATGAGTGAATTAGTAATCCACGTCAGAGCAAGTGAGATACACATGTGTAGTTGCAAAATCGGAGTACCTTTTTATTTAGATTTTGTATAATTAAAGGGCCTACTTGTGCATTATCAAAATTTAAGATCAATAGTATAATTTGGTGTCAAGTTTAAGGTCATATTTATGTATTATGCCAATATTAAAGTAGTGACGAATCTTTCAAAAGTGATTTAATCTTTTGCATATTTAATTTTAAATAATCAAATATTACACATATGAGACACGTGTGATTAAACTAGTCACAATAAATATGTGATTATATATAATTAATTTTGTTTATCCAATTATATTGAACTTAAATATGACTTTGCTAAGTCTCACTGAAGCTTAAAAAATATTATATTTATCAATCTAATATGATTAGAGGTGTTAATCATTCGATTTAATTCAAGTATACATTTTGTAAATTTTAAGTATAATTTAAATAAATACTTGATTATAGTTCTTTTGATTAACTAATCATGTCAAATTCGCTGAACTTCAATAAATTTCATTCAAACTTCTTCCTGACTAACTATTTTCAGAATTATTATTTGTCTCAAATATATTTGTCAGTTCAGTATAATTAGAGATGTTTATCATTCTACAGATCGATTCAAATTCAGTTTTATAAGATCCTACTTTTAAGTTTCAAATATAATTAAAATAAAAAGGTGATATATATACGAGTCAAGTAAATTTTAAATAACAAAATTAATACAAAAGAAAGAAGGTAATCTTCAACCATAGACAATTTATATAACAACTTATAATTTTAAATTGAAAAAATGCTCTGTTTCTACCCTAAACTATACACGAAATGGCTGAGACACACTCGAATGTTAAGAGAGTCCTATTAAAAGTGTATTTTTGGCAACTTCACTACCTAAATGGAACATCAGTGAATCAACACATTGAAGGTCCACGTAGGCACACGTATGTGCCATGTAGGTACTAAGGTTGTCAAAAATATGATTTTAATTAGTCCGGGGGTAATAGGACCCTCCTAAAGTTCAGGTGTCTCAACAATTTCGTATATAGTTTAGGATGGAAACAGTGCATTTTCTCTTTCAAATTTATCAACTAACTTCTTATACTTATACAACATTGTATTTATCTTATTGCAACATGTTGATTTTAAATGTTAATTGCACTTTTTTAAATATATACAATTATTTTTTTCATTAAAAATTGTAAAGATATTTTTTTATATTTGATACTTTATTACTTTAAAATTAGCGCTTATTTTTTGTTTATATGTAATCACTTATTTCCTCCCAAAGTATTCATAAAAAAACTTTACTAATTGTTGAGAAAGTATGTATACTAATATTTGTATTGCGAAGTATATAAATATTATTAAATGACATAACAATTAAATCTTTTATAACTTACTTAACATAGTAAATTATATTTATTTATTTTGTTTTATTCAATAAAATTTAATTTAAATTATAATATAAAAAATATGAATTGATATTTTTTTTAATTTTATCGTAAAATAATTTTCAAACATAAGATTTTATGATGATTATATTATCATCACGATATTGTTTTGTTTCTCCTACACCATATAAATAGGTTAATAGCTTATTTTATTTTTAAAAATTTTATTTTAAACATGATATTTAAGTCATATAACTCATTTATAATTTATATAAATTTGATATTTTCATTTAAAAAATGTTAGTTAAAATTCATATCCATTTTAGATTTAAATTAGTAGTCGAATATTGCAGGAGTATAGTTCCACCAATAGAAATTACGACACTTTAATATAAATTTAAATTCCCATTACCTATAATCTATAACTACATATCTATATATCTATATATCTATATATCTATATAATATATTAAAAGTGTGAAGGGTCTTAGAAATATTGTTTGAACATTTTGCCCTTAAAAGTCCTTACTTTAGACAAAATTGCTTTTTCACTATTTTTCTTAATATTTAAGAGTTAAAAATTTATTAATATATTTATGGTAAAACCTTCATTAGAATTTTAATATTTTTGCCTAATTTAAGAGTTAAAAATTAATTAAATATATTTATAATAAAACCTTTTCTTATTAGAAGACATCAAAATTAATAACAATTGATACTTTTTCTATTAGTTTAAGAATTCTAAATCAACTAAATTTAATTTTATAAAGATTTGAAAAAATCTAGAAATAAATATAAAACTATTAGAATAAGAAAAATTTAAGAAGTACTATATTTTTAAAAGTTTTAAGTATGTCATAAAAATGTAATCAATGATTTTGTAAGGATTTGACTTTAAAAATACAAAAAAAATTAATTATGAAAAAATAAAATAATAATCGTAACACAAATATGGTTCAAACTGATGCGTCTCTCTTAGCATGTGGAAACAAGGGAAAGAGGTACTATATGACAAAGGCGAAAATAATGATCCATCAACCACTTAAAACTTTTGGTGGTAAAACATATATGTTTATATGTTTGTGTTTACATTATTATATTAAAAGTGTGACAGATTTTTGAAAAGTGATTTGAACTTTTACACTTTATTAAATATCTCTGCAATAGGCAAAATTATTTAATTTTAAATAATCAAGCGTTACACGTGCGATTAAACTAGTAGATATTAAAAAACTGAATTGACATTCAATATTTTGAAATTCCTACCTTAATATAATTTTCAAACTTAAATTATATGGCAACTGACAATTGCCATTACAATATTATTTTGTTCCTCTTACTATGTATAGATAGAATATATAGATTTTCTATTATTAAATTTTTTTATTTGAAATTTCATTCTATATAAGTCATTTTAGTTTCACGTAGTTTTTAAAATTTTCAATAAAAACCCAAATATAATAATTCAAACTTAAGAATAATCATAAATTAAATTATATACAATAATTAAGATTTTTTAAAAATATGGAATATATAGTCAAGTTAATAACAATATTATAGGGATCAAAAAAGTTGAAAAGACATATATTTCTTAAAATAATATTTATTTCATATAAATACTTGACTATTTTCATTAATTTAAAGTAAAGTATACATAATTTTACTATGTATGTTATTACTATTTTTCATAGATAATTTTGTTCTTTATAGTTATTTATTTATTAAATAGTACTAATAGAACTTGTACATAGAAAAGTAATAATAATATAGTAACAATAATATAAAAAAAAATTAAAAAGAAACACACAAAGACCAATTGATCAACTAAAAATTTTTTCTAACCTAAACCCTCCACCATCGCCACATCCTTTCCCATATTTCCCCCCAAATTAAAAATTGTCTAAAATTAAAAGTTTTCCTCCTAAAATTTTAAAACTGTTATAAATGTGTTTACATTATAGTAAATATGTATCAAGATCTATTTGAAATCTAGCAGGATTTGAAGTATCTGTCTTTTAGTCAGAAACTAGAAGTATTTTCCCATATAAATAGAGGGATTTTGTTTATTGTATTCTCAATTTGATGACCTCTCATCCCTCAAGAAAAATAAAGAAGTCTCTCCTCCTCTCTCTCTATTTATTCTTTTAGTTCTTACTTTATATTTTATAACACGTTATCAGCACGAGACTCTATCAAACAAGGTGAGATTATAAATCTAAAGGATTTCAAGGTTAGTAATACCTTATGTTATCTGTCTTTTGCTACTAATAATATAATTATTGTTGGATTTGAGGAAAAATAATTGGTTTGGAAACATTTATGTTTTAAATTTATTCCCCAAGAACAATATTATCCAAAGGAATGATAATATGTTGGGTTCAAGTCTCATCAATTTATGCCTAAGACGCCTTTATATGGATAAGAGGTTGAGCTTGAATCTCAATGCACCATATTGATAATATTATGATGGCTAATGGTTAAGGTAAAATAATGGATATTTGGTGAAACATGTCCCATTAAATATGCCCCATTACTTGAATTGAATGTGGTAGCAATAAATCATATGTATGCCTCAATTTATTTTTGTAGTAGCTATCATAATTTGATACGCTTAAAGCATGATTATATTCCATTCCTGGGAGTGAGAATTTCGATTATTATAAATACAGATCTAGACCCTAGGGGTAAATATGACTGTATATAAATTTGAATGTGCTCGTGGTTGTAAGGAAATTACAATCCACCTCCGAAAGAGGCAAAATAATTGAGAAGAGTTATTTTGAAATCTATTTTTGAAGTAGTAAATCTGAAATTTATTCATTTAATAGTAAATCTGAAATTTACTAAAGTAAAAGGTGCATGTCAAGGTAAACATGGAGTTTGCTAGAATAAAAGTTCATAAATTGACATGAACGATCGACATCCCAAAAATGTGCATACTAAGTATTGAACATATATTGAAGAATTCGAAAATTCTTCATGAACTTTTAATATTACTTGTTCTCATGATAAGTTGGTAGGACCAACTAATTTTAGGATTGGATCTTTTAAAATCTGAAAAGTATAAAAGGTGAATAAGGACCCGTTCACCTATCATGTGATATGTTGAAATGATGCATCAATAAGATGATCACATATACATTTATTGTCAATCTGTAGTTTGACATTCATAAAGTTGCTTGCTCAGTAAAATTGAGTTAAGAACATAACTTTCAGATTGTCTAATCAAGAAAATTCATCTTGATGATGATGGTTTGGCATTGAATGCCTTCGATAGATAATAGCTAAACCATTGCTAATAAGAACAAAGCTTCATGTGTTGGTCTTAAATTTGATATGTTGCATACAATAGCACTTGTATATATTTGACCAATAAATTATGATTATTTCTTCCCTCTCAATTGGTTCAAGGTTAGGAACCAACTATTTCATCTAATAGTTTTGATGTGGAGTATATGATTAATGAATATACCATGAAGCACAAAGATGGAGGATGTATGTTAGTTTTCCTAAAATAAGGGGGAGATTATAAGAAGCTATGAAATATATTAAGAACTATCATTAGATCCTCATTCAAAAGATAATTCTAGTCAAATGCCAAACTCATCTCATATTTAAGCTACAAATGTTCTTATTTTATGTTCATAAAGGATAAAATCTATGCCTGCGTGAAGTGTGGTAGACCAATTGGTTCCAAATAAAATAATCCTTGGAAAGGATAAGGAGCAAATAATCATAATAAGAAGGTAATGTGCTCTTGAAGAACCTAAAACATAACACTTCATGAAACCTTATGAGAGGTTCAGGTGCCTGAAAATAAAGAAATGATGAGATCTCAAAATGCTATGTCGCATTGTGAACCAATACAAAATAATAAATCATCAATGATATCTTTGATACAATATTGGCGCAATATTGTAAAAGATTATGAGGATCTGAGTTCTACGTTAATTTAAGCATGTTGATGTAGAAATATTTATCAAGTGAAATGAAAGGATGCATCTTGGTAAGTGTAAAACTTATTTGATTTGCAGTCCAAACATTTGAAAATGTCACATATGAAATGTTGAATGTTGTCACTTGACAAAATTTAAATGAATACTTTCTAAGGATTCAAAATGTTTGAAGCATATAAAAGTTTCTGGAAAATTTATTTAGAATCCTTATATTGTATAAAATTATAGCTTGAAAATTATTGGAACTCTTGGAGAGTTTTCAAAAACAATAAGATTATTTGCTGAAATGATAAACATACCGAATTGGATTGGTCTTGAAGTACCATATCTTAGTCCAATTGGTGTACTAGTGTATCTTGCAAATACTAAAAGGCCTGATATAGCCTTTTCAGTTAATTTGTTAAGCAAGACATATTTCTACTTCTACTAAGAGACATTAAAATGGAATAAAATACATGAGTTTATTTTATTCTAAAGATTGCAGTCCCGACCTTATTGGTCATGCTGATGTTGGGTACTTATTTGACCTTCATAAATCTCGATCTCAAATATGCAATGTGTTCACATGTGGGGACACTGTCATATCTTGGAGATATACAAAGCAGTGTATGTAGCCACTTCATTGAACCATGATGAGATAATAGCTATTCATGAAGCTAGCGGAGAATGTGTATGATTGAGGTCCATGATACATCTCATTTGAGAAAAATATGATTTAAAATGTGACAATGTACCCACAGTTTTATACAGAGATAATGTAGGATATATAACACATCTTAATGGAGGATTTATAAAAGGATATAGAACGAAGAACACTTCATCATTGATTTTCTACACACATGAGCTACAAATGAATGGTGATATTAACGTGCAATAAATTTGTTCAAGTGACAATGTGGCTGATTTATTCACCAAGTCTCCTCTAATTTCAACTTTCAAGAAGATAGTGCACAAGATTGGGATGCAAAAGGTTCAAGAATGTTCTCATTAGGGAGAGTTAATACGTGATGTACTCTTTTTCCTTTAAGAGGTTTTGTCCCACTGTGTTTTTCTTGTAAGGTTTTTAATGAGGCAACCTCTATGCGTATTGCTAGAGATGTGTACTTTTTTCCTTCACTAGATTTTTTTTTCACTGAGTTTTTCAGTTAGGTTTTAACGAGACACATTATCTATCTAGACATTCAGAGGGGAGTGTTATAAATGTATTTATATTATAGTGAATGTCTATCAAGATCTATTTGATAGCTATTAGGATTTGACGTATCTATCTTTTAGTCAGAAACTAGGAGTATTTTTTCCTATAAATAGAGGGATTTTGTTCATTGTATTCTCAATTTGATGACCTCTCATCCACTAAGAGAAATAAAGAAGTCTCTCCTCTTCTCTCTCTATTTATTCTTGTTGTTCTTACTTTATATTTTATAACAAAAACCTAATAAATTAATCTAATCTTCCTTTTTATAAACAAACCTAATCCCTCTTTCTCCTTTTCCTGTCCTTTCCTGTTCCCCACACCACCCCTTTCGCCCCTCACCCCTTTATATTTTTATTTTTTAAATTTAATTTGAATTTTTTATGTGTGATATTCGCCTAATTAATTTAATTTTTCTATAGGTTTTAAACATAAAATTCTCCAAGTAAATGAGATAGGTTTTTACTATATGAATATTGCATTGTACTGTGTAGTTTTTTTTGTTAATATAAAGGTAGTTTTTGCTTGTGTGGATATTAGAATTGATATTGAAATTTGAGATTTATATTTACAGATTTTAAGAAGTTTATGAGTTTGTTTAATTTGCTTATTTGGTTGCTTTATATTTTTTCTTGTTTTTTACTTGGCAAATTTTAGTAAGAAATTATCTAAGATATATTTTTCTCCTTGAATTCTATGTATACACACACTTGCATGTAATGGTCCTTAGTTTTTTTGTTGTTAAAATACTTTATCATTATCAATAGGTGAATTGATGGTGTAACGACCTAAAAATTTGATAAAATATGTGAAATTTGTGATTTGACTATTTTACTCCTCCCTGTAGTTTCATTATGCTATTTTTGGGGTGTGGGGGTGATTGGTATGGTTTTCAATGTATTTTGGTACCATTTATGTGATATTGTGATTTTTGATGGCTTCGAGAGCCTTATTTTAGACCTATGGGAGTATCTTTTGATCCGTGTAATGGATGGATGAACAGACTGCGCCAATAGCTCTAGAATATCAAACTTTAGGCTAGGTAGACCTTTGGTCAGGTTCCGATGCACCCGAGCTCATTTTGATCTATTGGTCGGAAAGTTGGAAAATTGGAAATATGGGTGTGGAACTCATATTTGGTCAAAACTATCTCGGATGGAAAATATGACTTCTCCAGAAGGTCCAAAATATCGATTTTAGGGTGATAACATATTTGATTTAATTTTACGGCTTTTAAATCTCATTTCGATCCTCAGTTTGAAAAATTTTAATTTTGGATTTTAGGGGTCAACCTTTTTAAAACAATGATTTTTTGAAAATCCGACTTCACCAATGCGTCCGGGACATTGAATTTAGTATGGTTGCATAGTTTTTTTGTGTATATCAGACTCCAAACGAATTCCGACACCCCGTCGAAGTCCGGATTGGACTTTAAAAAAACAGCTTTTTTATGCAGATTTTCTGCAATATTTATAGTAGTTTTGAGCCCATTTTTGCTCATTTTTCATCTTGCCTCTTGGGAGTTAAATCCTAAAATAATGTGGGAGCTTAAAAGTAAAGTTTGTGGGAGCTTGACAAGCTAGATTAACATTCATTTCTTGGTTTTATTACGGACTTAAGGTAAGAATTCACCCTTTTCTTAGTAATTTCTTGATTAATTTCTCAAAACTCCAGAAATCTTAGGGCTTGATTTTAAACCCCAATTTTACTTCTTTTCACTTGAATATATTTTTATCTTATAATTATTAGTTTTTCATCAATTTAATCTTCAAATAACTCCGATTCTTAATTTTAATCCGGATTTCAAAGATTTTACCCGATAAAGCTTTAAAATAGTTTTTCTTCAATTTAAACCTCATTTTTTTATTCGATTTGACTTGAATTTTAAGCTATTGATTCCTTAAAATATGTGAAACATGTTTTTGAAGTAAAGTTTTGATTTTGCCCTTTTTTTTTAAAATCCATTCTGGGGGTCCATTTTGATCCCAAACCAAAAGTAGTCAATATGTGTATTGTCGGTTTTGTTTTGATACATAGATTCCATATTTGATATTTTTAGTGGATTTTGAGATTGTTCATGAAAATTAAGGTCATGGTTTCAAAGTGTAGCAGACTAATTTCGGCTTTTGAGGTAGGTTATGGCTTAACTATTTCAGAATGAGATGAGTAGTAAATAATTGTACAAAAGGTATGTTAAGGGTGAAAATTAATCATGAAAAATGGCTATCTATGTATTTTGCTCATGCAGGGGCCTATATATGATGTAATTATCGAAATTAAGATTTATGTGATGTGTGTGACTGTTTGGGGTTCTTTGTGATATTGATAGCCTTAAATACATGTGAATAATTATATTATGTTATTAAAATGTCCAATATGGAACCATTGGTGTATTGTGATATATTCATACTTTTTGGTATATGAGACATCTGGAACTGCATCAATGAAATGGAAATAATAAGTGGATATTAGCTCACATGGTTGTGAAAATGTATCATTCTGGTTGGTTATGAAAACACTCCCTTACTATTACCGACGCACTCCCACCCCCTAAACCTCTACCCTAATCCGCGTCCTCCACTCCTTCCTATCAAGGGTCATGTCCTTCGTAAGTTGAAACTGCTTCATATTATGCCTAATCACCTCCTTCCAATATTTCTTCGGTCTACTTCTACCCTACCTAAAACTATTTATAGCTAGTGTCTCACACCTCTGTACTAGAGCATTCGAGCCCCTCTTCATCACATATCTGAACCAACGAAACCTCACTTTTTGCATCTTGTCCTGTATCGAGGCAACCCCACCTTCTCCTGAATAATCTCATTCCTCACCCTATCTTTCTTAGTATGTCCACACATCGATCGCAATATTCTCCTCTCCACCACCTTCAACTTTTGGATATAAGAGTTCTTAACTAGTCAACATTCCTATCTATACAACATAGCCGATTGAACTTCCATTTTGTAAAACTTACCTTTAAGCTTTGGGGCACCTTCTTATTACATAAGACTCCCAAAACGAGACTCCATTTCAACTACTTTACCCCAATACGAAGCGTGACATCCTCGTCAATCTCACCATTTCCCTAAATCATAGACCCTAGATACTTGAAACTCTCCCTCTTCTGAATGGCCTGCGAGTCCAGCTTCACCACCACTCTATGCTCTCGCGACACATCACTAAACTTACACTCTAAATACTCTATCTTAATTCTGCTTAACCAAAATCCTTTAGACTCAATTTTCTGTCTCCAAATCTCCAACTTATCATTAACTTCTCCCCGAATCTCATCAATCAATACCACATCATCTGTAAATAATATACACCAAGGCACCTACCCTTGAATATGTCGCGTCAAAATATCTATCACCAAGATAAATAAAAATGGGCTAAGAGTTTATCCCTTGTGCAACCCTATAAGAACTGAAAAGTGCTTCGAATCTCACATGAGTCTTCACCCCATCATACATGTCCTGGATCGACTTTGTGAATGTACGGGTGACCCTCTAGCTTCCAAGCACCTCTACAGAATCTCTTTTGGAACTCTGTCATATGTTTTCTCAAGATTAATAAACACCATGTGCAAGTCCTTCATCCTTTCTCGAAACTTCTCCACTGATCTCCTCACAAGGTGAATGGCCTCAGTGGTCAATCGACCAGGCATGAAACCGAACTTATTCTCAGAGATATTCATTATCCTTCTCCGCCTCACCTCTACCACCCTTTCCCAAACCTTCATAGTATGGCTCAACAACTTAATGACTCTATAGTTGTTACATCTCGAAATGTCTTCCTTGTTCTTATATAATAGAACCATCGTACTCCATCTTCACACTTCAGGTATCCTCACCTCCCTAAATATGATGTTAAACAACCTTGTTAACCACTCCAAACTTGCCCCATTAGTGCTCTTCCGAAAATCTATTGGAACCTCGTCTGGCCCCGTCGCCTTACTTCACCTCATCCTGCGAATAGCCCCTTGAATTCTTCAACTTTGATACTCTTACAATAAAAATAATCGTGAAACTCCTTATATTTCTCCAAGTCTCCCAACACAAAAACTTTGTCCCCCTCGTCATCCAAAAATTTATGAAAATAGGATTGCCACCTCTCCCTAATAAGGGCATCCTCAACCAACACTATACCTTCCTCTCCCTTGATGCACTTCACTTGGTCAAAGTCATGAGCCCTCTACTCTCTGGACTTGTCAATCTTATACAACTTTTTATCCCCCCCTTTCTCCTCTAACACCACATACTATCTCTCAAAAGTTGTTGTCTTAGCCGCCGCAACCGCTACTTTAGCCTTTCTTCTAGCTACCTTATACTCTTTCTTATTCGTCTGACTTTCCTCATCATCTTTGCTCCCCACCAACTTAGCATAAGCCATTTTCTTAGACTCCACCTTTCTCTTAACCTCTTGGTTCCACCACCAATCTCCTCGATGCTTGCCATATCAACCTCTCGAGACACCCAGCACCTCTCAAGCGGTCTTCCTAATACAACTGGTAGTCATATCTCACATACTATCCATATCCCTTTTACTCTCCCAAGCCCCCCTACTCTTCAACTTCTTCTCCATTTCCAAATCACTAGCCAAAGTCAAGTTAGCCCACTTAATCCTGGGTCGATCCCCCATACTCCTCTTTTTTTTATCCTTATTGATAACCAAGTCCATCACCAACAACATATACCGAGTCGAAAGATTTTCTCTAGGTATTACTTTAAAGTCTTTACATAGTACTCTACCACCCTTCCTAAGGAGCAAAAAGTCTATATGAGTCTTGGCCATTGAACTACGAAACGTGAACTTTGTGGAAAATTCTTTAAATTTTAATAATATAATTGTTGAAATCTATTTTGAATTTTCTTTTTAGTGTTAATTATGTTATAGAAATTCTTGTGGTTAATAATACTTATGTCAATATTTTTTAATGAATTTTTTTAATTAGGGCTAAATTCAAATATAATTATCAAAAATTGACTAATTTTCACTTTTCATTGCTAATTCAAATGAGCTATGAGGTATGCATTTTGTAGAGAAAAGAATAAATTCTTAGCTACATCATAAAAATGTTTGTGGCCAATACTTCAATGTACAACTATATATTTTTTATTTGGTAGCTAAATACAAGTATTGTTAACAGGAGACTAAAATATAAAATAGCTACAAATTTTAAATTATCATAGAAAATAAATTAAGTTTTTGCCACAACAGAAGACATTGTGGCTATAATATTAAAATTACTAGAGGTTTTATTTGTCATGGAAAAAAAGTAAAATTATTTTCCACAAGTATATATTTCATAGCAAGAATTTTTTTAACTTTACAGCTACAACATCATTTTTGCATAGATGTAACTATTAGTAGTTAGCGACGGATCATGTAAAGTCTGTAGCTAACTTTTAGTTATGCCACTTCTTGCTACGAATGCAACAAAAAAAATTTGATGGCTAAAGGGTTTAGCCACAAAACTTTTCACATTTAGCTACGATGTATTCTAAACTATATATGCATTTTGTTGTGGTGTTTCACTGATGCAAATATCATTTTATTTTTCGAAAATGATGAATCCCCATCTTGAATATCAACTTCTCAGATACCGAGGTTGATAATTCTTTAGTGAATAGATTCGTTAAATGATCGACCAAATGAATATGTTGAACATCTATATCACCTGTCTCCTCAAGATTATGAGTGATTTTTTTTTGGTAAAATGAGTTTTGTTATGTTTCCATTAATGTAATATTGCTTCAACTGAGTTATATATTTAGTATTGTCTAAAATATAATGTAGTTGGAATATTCTTTTTTAAAGAAAAATAACACATTTTCTGAATATGTTGAGTCATTGATCTCAATAATCCCATCTACTTTATGAATGATAATTATTTTTACATGATTTGAAAAAGTTGCAGCTAATGTTTGCTTCATTGAACGTCATGATATAGTTGTGCCTCCATATGTAAACAAATAACTCATCTGTGATCGAACTTTATATGGATCAGAAAAATATCATTTATCTGGATATCCAATTATCTCTGACTTAGATTCAATTGAATAAAAATAATTCAAGGCAATGGTTCTCTGAAGATATCTAAATATATATTTGATACCATTCTAATGTCTTCTTGTTGAAAAAAATTTGAGTCTTTTTAATAAATTTACTACAAAATAAATATTTGATTGAGTATTATTGACAAGATACACTATTCCCTTTATTGCCCTAAACATGAAATTTTATCACAAAGAAGCTCTTCATTATTTCTTGAGATCAAAATGAATCTTTATTTATATCAAGTAATCTCACAATTATGAGGCTACTCAATGAATATGATTTATCTATGTAAACTCTCTTTAAAAGTTTTTTAGTGTATGTTGATTGATGGATAAAAATTTTATTTGTCAAATGTTTAATTTGTAGGTCAAGATAAAATTTTCTCTTTACTAAATCTATTGTTTCAAATTCTTTCTTCAACACTTAACAATATTTAAAAGATCATTAGGAGTGTTAATTATATTCAAGTCATCAACATATATGACCATTACAAAAAATTCGGATCAAGGCTTTCTTATAAAAATCAAGGACAAATAAAGTTATTTTTGTATCCCTAATTTAGTAAATATTCGCTAAACGATTATACCACGTCCTGATTATTTCTATCTCTATAAGAATTTATTACTGAACAAGTATTTTAGGAACTTTTATATGATTCAGGAACTTTGAATATTTTTTGGATTTTCATAAAAATATCGTTGTTTAATGAGCCATACAAATAGGTCGTAAGAACATTCATTAGGCGCATCTCAAAATTTTTCATGAACTGTCAAATTTATTATATACCTGAAGGTAACTCAATCCACAACAGAAGTATATGTCTCCACATAATCAATGTCGAGCCTTTGCAAAAATTCTTGTGCCACAAGTCGTGCTTTATATCTTATGACTTCACTTTTTTTTTTTCATAAAAAATTTATTTATATTCCATTGGCTTGACATCTTCAGGTGTTTGAACTATAAACTTCATGTTTTTCAAGTGAAGTCAATTTCTCTTGAATTGTATCCTTTTATTTTGGCGTATAATTTTTCTATCTATATTCATTGACAGTTTTTAATTCCAAATTTTCATCTGGTTAAATTATTTCAATAGCAACATTATAAAAAATATTGTCAATCACAATATTATTTCGTTTTCACCTTTTCTCATCGAGTCATGATATATTGAGATCTCGTTATCCTCATTATTTTTAGGTATTTGCCCCTCCTTGATGCTTTTAGAATTTGTTATGTATCAAGGCTCTTTTTGAATGATTTCACCATATCATGATTATCTTGATCATTTGTTATTTTTCTTTTTCGAGAATTATTTTTCTTGTCAATTGGCCTACCACATTTCAAACGTGGCCTAGACTCATTTACATTAACACTCTATTCTTTCGGAATATCAAGTCGAACTGGAGTAATATTTGCAAATGGAATATAAGATTTAGTAACTCTTGAAAAGTTAGAAAAAGCATCTAGCAGTTGATTTGAAATATACAAATAAATCATATTTTGAATCTCTTGCTCACATAGATTTGTTCGAAAATCTTAATAAGATAGTGATAATACATTTCAGTCTATCTTCTTTTCTAATGGCTTATGTTCTCTCTCTAATATTAGGGTTACTGATTCATCAAAATGACAATCAACAAATATATCGTAAACAAGTCTCTAGTCACATGTTTCAAATATTTTATAATAAATGGAGACTCATATTTAACTTATATTCTTAATATTCTGTGTGAATTTATCTTTGTGCGTTGTGGTGGAGCAATTGAAATATATACCACTCACTAAAAAATTATAAGGTGAGAAATATTTGGCTCCTGATCAAACGCCAACTGTAATGGGGTAAGTTCATGATAATTGGGTGGACTTATGCCCATAAGTACCGTTGTATGCAAAATAGCATACCTCCATATTGAAATATAAACTTTTATCCTCATTAACATTGATCTAGCTATCAATTGAAGAATTTTATTCAATGATTTTGCTAGACCATTTTGAGTATGAACATGAGCAACAAGATGTTCAACTTTTATAGTAGTAGGCGTACAATAATCTTTAAAGGACTATGATACAAACTCACCAAAATTATCAAGACGATTAGTCTTTATTGCATAATTTGAAAATTATTAACTTTGTTATTTGAGTCAACAATCTTACAAAAGTCATATTACAAGTTAATAATAAGCACAACCGTGACCAATGTGTCGATTCATCTATCGATATCATATAATATTTAAAAGGTTCACATGAAGGATGAATTGATCCACATACATCACCTTGTATACGTTTAAAAAATGCAGGGGATTCAACCTCAAGCTTAGTTGATGATGGTTTAATAATAACCTTTCCCTGAGAACAAGCAACACAAAAGAATTCTTTTGATTGAAGAATATTTTGATTCTTTAAAGTATGGTCATGTAAATTCTCAATAATTCGACTTATTATATTGAAATTGAGATGACTCAATCGGTCATGTCAAATGATAAATTCATTAGAATCTGTAAACCTTTTGTTTACTATAACATGTGATTCAACCATACAAATACTTGTGTAGTACAATTCAAAAAAAAGTGTGGATAATTTTTCATGCACAAACTTTTTTTCTGCTTTTATTGTAGTAATACAAAGATATTTTATTCATTTGTAGTCTCAATATGATAGGCAGGTGAATAACTTTGAAACTTAATACGTTTCTTTGGGACTTACTACAATATAATGTATTATCAATATCCAATGTTATTCCCCTAGGTAGTACTAAGGCTGCTCTTCCAGAGTCCTCAATTAATTATATTAATATAAGCCTTTTTCATAACCAAATTATAAAAATATTTCTTTTTTCTTATTATAGTGTGAGTTGTAGCACTATTAAGAAGATGTATATATCCATTACTCATCTTGAATTCAATTGAAGATTGAATTTCTTTTTTATTAATCTTCATTTAAAAAAAATACATCTTAAGAAATGTGAAACCTAACAAACTTGCAAGAAAACTTAAATATTTTTTTTCTAAAAATAAAAACAATGTAAGAAAAAACTTGATAATTTAAAACAACATAATTTATTTTTCCAATAAATTAATCAAATTTCAGTTTTGATCTCCAAAAAAGTGTTCATCTTTCAAATGAGTAATATCATCAATGCTATTAAAATCATCATTTTTTAAAGTTAAATTTGCCTCAACATCATCGTCATGTTTTTGTGAAGGTCCTGCCTCAACATCATTTTTAAAAAGTCAACTGCATCCATATGGACATTAGAAAAGGCACCCTTTTTAATTTTTTTTTCTTTTAAAAGAATTTTGATAAAGCCTAGCAAAATGCATGTGTCCAACATTCATCTTTTAATGATCTTTCATGACCCAAGATGACAGATCCTCTTAAAGGATTATTTCAAAAATCTATTTGGTTCTCCCATTTTTGGTTATCATCACCATGAAGATTATTACGTCATTCCCTATTATTGTCATGCTCATGCATATTATTATGGTTCCAATTTTACCTTATTTCAGGCGATTCATGTGCTTCTCCCTAATTTGCTTTCGATAATAGGATGTGATTCATCATTTTTCATTAAAAGCATATTATGCAGCTCAGTCCTCAGAAGACATAGGATCAATTCATAATATTTTTTAAAGTCCCTTTTACGATATTATTGTTGCAATATCATATTTGAGGCATGAAAAGTTGTAGGTGTCTTTTTCATCATATCCTCATCATTCACAATTTTTTCACATAATTTCAAATGGAAAACAATATTAAATACAATAGAATTATATTCAACAATGATTTCCAAAGTTCTAAAATTCTGAAACTGAAATTACATCCACTCATAATATGTTCTTGACAATATCGTGGCCTTTAGGTGGTCACACCTCCCCTTCAAAATCAGTCCACAATTCAAGTGGATCTTTCACTGTCAAGTATTCAACCTTCAGTCCTTCATTCAGATGATGACGAAGGATAGCATAGCTTTGGCCTTATTCGAACTCGACGTCGCATTATCCTGGGTAATGGTAATATCAATACCTTTAGCAGTTAGGTGAATTTCAGCGTCGAAAATTAATGACAAGCAATTTTTTCAGAAGATATCAAGTGCCACAAATTCAAATTTTGACAAATTTGACATGATGAAAGCTGTCAAAAAAGATATTAGGTTAGATAAGGAAAAAGCAGTAAAAATGGTCTTACTTTTTTAAAAAAAATATTCGATGTAAAATAAGAAACTTTAGTGAAAATGAAACCATAATGATAAGATCAGTTATTAATGAAAATGTTTGCAAATTAGTTACTGCTAACTTGTAAACTAAAAGTTCACATATATGTACTATAGTTATTATATTCTGAAATACAGTGAAGAAAACTTAAGATATATACACAAGGCAGGGGCAACTTTACGAATTTGGCGGTCTAAAGCCAAATCTTAATAACAGGTTTCAAGTATATTCAATAAAATTAGTTTTGTGTGCATCACATGTATATCTCGTGCGCTACACGTGCATCTCGTGTGACTTATGATATCCCGTGCAACGTACGTGCATCTCGTGCAACGTATGACATCTCATGCAATGTATGTGCATCTCGTGCGACTTACATGCACCTTATGTATATTTTATGCATCATATGTGCATTCCATTGTCAATTAGTAAAAATATTTAAAAAAAAATGGACCCCCAAAAAATTGAGGCCTCAAGCCATTGCTTTAATAGCTTTATGATCGAGCTGACCCTCACACAAGGTTAAAAACAAATTTAATTAATAAAATATTCTATATATGAATTTTCTTAGTAAACAAAATCATTTAAATATGTTAAAGTACTAGGTTGCTTCCTGCCAACCCAAAAGACAATATTACTGTTTCACTATTCTAGCCATGAATTAAATAAGAAATAGGGTTAAAATCGTTTATACTCCCGAACTTTGCTATAAAAATCAAACATTCCCTTCAACTTTGAACAATAATCATTCTCCCTCTTTTTTTCCTATTTGATTTTTTAAAATACCTATTTTACCCTTATATTTATATCAACATTTGTATCTTGTTTTTTTAAAAAATCTTTTTTATAAAAATATTTTTTATTTTTTAATCAATATAATATATTTTCTATAAAAGTTAAAAATTATTTTTAAGATAAAAAATAAAGTGAGAAATATTAATTGAGTATATAATTTAATGACAAACTATAATATTATAAATGAGCAAAATAGTAAAAATTAATTTTATTAAAAATCGAAACTGTAATATATAGTTATACGTGAAAATAATAGGTAATTATAATTTTATAAATATATTTCAATGTAGGTATACAAAAATAATTAATAGTCGAGGGTCTTTCGGAAACAATCTCTCTACCTCTCTGAGGTAGTGGTAAGGTTTGTGTACCCCTAACCTCCTCAGACCTCACGTAAAAAAATTCACTAGATATGATGTTGTTGTAGATGTATATTTGTTACAAATCAAATGATTGTTGTTGATGAATTTTAAATTATAATTTATAAAATGATTCATATTAACAACCAAAACTCGTTTGTTTATATAGACATTAAAGAATAAGAGAAAAATAAAATATGCATCTATATACATAATTACATACTCACATGCATACGTAATAATATAATATAAAAATTTTGAATGTAAAAAGTACCTTTAGATTTTGTAATTAATTATAAAAGAATTTACTAATAATGTTAAAAGGTGGGGTTGAGAATTTGTATACCTACATTAAAATATATTTATAAAATTATAATTACCTATTATTTTCACGTATAAATATATATTAGAGTTTTGATTTTTAATAAAATTAATTTTTAATATTTTGCTCATTTATTTCATTATAGTTTGTCGTTAAATTACATACTCAATTAATATTTCTCACTTTTATTTTTTTTTATCTTAAACATAAATTTTAACTTTTATAGAAAATATGTTATATAGATTAAAAGATAAAAAAATATTTTTATAAAAAAGTTTTTTTAAAAAAAAAGAAATACAAATGTTGATATAAATATAAGGGTAAAATAGGTATTTTAAAAAATAAAATACGAAAAAGGAGGGAGAATGATTATTGTTCAAAATTGAAGGGGGTGCTTGATTTTTACACCAAAGTTCGGGAGTGTAAACAATTTTAACTCATAAAAAATATAACTAAGATATATGGGAGGCATCGACAATAAGCAATAAGTCCACATAACAATAAGAATAAGGTATTAAAATAAATATAAATAAAATCTCCGAAATACACATTGTCTAACAAAGATGCACTAGTCCAATTAATGATTAATAGTAATAAATAATTTTTCTTTAAAATAAATTTCTTCGCAAGCATATTACGGACAATCTCTTAACTTCGAGCATGAATCCTTTTTTATAAATTTAAAAATCACGGGTCTTGTTTTACAAATATAAATCTATTAGTCAAGTTTCAAATTTGTTTAAAATTAAAATAATAAACTTGAAATTAAAATTTCTTTATTAAAATTTAGGATTTGAAATTATTATTTTGATATCAGAATTAAAATTTTGTAAAGATATCAAAAACAAATATTGAATTTATTAAAAATTCCATACCAACCGCCTATTGAAGTATTGAAAAGATATCAAAAGATATTACTCTCTCTGTTTCATATTAGTTAGTCATCTTATTAAAATAATTATTCCATATTAGTTGGTCAACTTATTAAATCAAAAAAGCATTAATTAATTCTTTTTTCATATTATCTTTGCAATTAATTCTTTTTTAAAGTGTTCACACTTGTTTGTAAGGTTTTCAAAAAGATTTTTTTTAAGGGGTGAATTAGTAAAATTACTTTTTTTTTTTAGTCACCATATAAAATAAAATGTGTCCAACTAATATAGGGCAGAAGGAGTATTTCATAACTTGTAGAAGCTCCATTGAATATCTATGAAAAATTATACTTTCTCCGTCCAACAATACTTGTCTATTATTAATTTGGTATATAGGTTAAAAAAATAATAATAATAGGAGTAATTTATTATATCACTCTTTAAAAAATATAATAAAAATGTCTTAAAAATGTATTAAGTGATAAATAATATTTAACAATAAGAATAAAATAGGTAGAAGACGATAAATGATCTATTAATTTTTAAATTAAATATTATTATTGAATATCAATTTTTAATATGTTGGACAAGTGTAATTGGATAGCTAGAAATAGGAGAAAATTGAAGGAAAGGTGTCTTTTAAGTCTTGAATAAAAGATTGGTGATATTGACCAACTTAAAGGGTCAAACATCATTAGAAAATTTGATTAAATTAATTATGAACTTGATTAATATTTTTAAAACTTTCTAATCTTTTCAAAAATACAAATCAACCCACACCCCTCTTCAATCCAAATCAACCAGTCTCTCTTCTCTCACTTTCTCGATAGTTTTTCTCAACTCTCTTCCAACCAGCAGTTTTGCAAAATTTTCTCTTCAATCCCCGATGATTTCAACCTCCGACAAAAAATAGTCGAGCGAGTTCTCTTTTGACTTTCAACCATCAATCGATGTGAAGACTTCTCCAACAACAACAACTTCGAGTTTTTCGTTGTCCCATTTCTTTTTTCACAGGTAAAAAATTATGAAGAAACAAAGAAACCAGAGCCAACTACTCTTCTAGCATTGAAATGTGGACTAAATAAAATCCTAAGTTCTGGCATTTCTTCTTTTTGTTGTCGTACTATTGATTCAGATTTATTGGTGATTTTTGTTCACAGTTGATATTCTTAGAGTCTGTGTGTGTGTGATGTGTTGGTGTAACTGGGTTGATTTGTTATTTTTTGTTGGTAAAAATGGTGTTGCAACAGATGAAATATCTGATGCGACAGATAAAGACATATGATGTAACAGATAAAAATATCTGATGCAACAGATTAAAATCTGACACAACTATAAAAATCTGATGCAACAGATGAACAATCTAACAGATTATTCATCTTTTATGATAGACGACTCTTCTATTTGGAAAAAATCTAAACAATATTGATCCAACGGATAACTCATTTTGCAACAGATGAGTGATATGTTTCAACAGTTCAGTGATTTGTTTTTATTGTCTCTTATGGTTTATTCATCCATTTCAACAGATCAGTTATATATTGCAACAAATAAAATACCTGGCACAACAGATTAGTGATCTATTTTTATGGTTTTAATGGATTACTCATTCGTTGCAACATGTCAGTTATATGTTTTAACAGATAAGATACCTGGTATAATAGATTAGTAATCTATTTTTATAATTTCCAACGGATTACTCATCTGTTGTAACAGGTTGGTTATATGTTGCAACAGATAAACTACCTGGTGCAACAAATTAGTGATCTATTTTTATGGTTTTCAACAGATTACTCATCCTTGCAACAAGTTGGTTATATGTTGCAACAGATAACTACCTGGTGCAACAGATTAGTAATCTATTTTTATGATTTCTAACAGATTACTCATCCTTGCAATAGGTTGATTATATATTACAACAGATAAACTACCTAGAGCAACAGATTAGTGATCTGTTTTTACTATTTCCAATGGATTAGTCATCCTTACAACGGGTTAGTTACATATTGCAACAGATAAACTACCTGTTGCAACAAATTAGTGATCTATTTTTATGGTTTCCAATGGTTTACTCATCGATTACAACAAGTTGGTTATATATTACATCAGATAAAATACTTGGTGCAACAGATTAGTGATCTATTTTTTTTTATTTCCAATGATTTATTCATCCGTTGCAACAGGTTGGTTATATGTTGCAACAAATAATATACCTGGTGCAACCGATGTGTGGTCTTTGGAACTGTTATTTTACTGTTGTGCATGTTAGATTTACTGTTATTCCTTTTTAATGATGCATTAATCAATTATAATCTATTTTATATTCCTGTTAATTTAAGATAATATGGCTCTCAATAGAAAAGAAACCGAATCAAGTCCAAGTAAAGGAACAAGTGTACCAGCTCGGCTATATCCACCACTCTATGAGCTTGCTTTACAAGCGTTAACTCAATCAAGAGCAGAAGATAATGAACACGGGGAGGAGGAATGTCTAAAAAGAGATGACAAATGCTAATAGCCCTTCCGCCGAAGAGTTGGTCAAAACCTTCAGCATTGATCGTTATTCTATGAGAATGTAATGCGATGGTACCACAGATTTAACTGGTAATTTCATGGTTAAGTCAACCATGGAAAAATCTTTTGACGCCTTCAGAAAAATACTTTGAGAATAAAAATTAGATGCTTATTTCAGGAAAAGCTGCTTTGGGCAATATCTTAATTTGCCATAGGACAACAATACTCGTTTTCAAATGAAAATGGTATACGATCTTCTCAAGTGTAGGTTTATGTATGAAAATAAAGACAAGATGGAGGAGGTGTGGATAAATTACTATGGCATGTCTAATTGTTTTGGTTGGAAGGAGTTTGCCATAGTTACCGGACTAAAATGTTATCCCCCTTCTCTTTCTCAAGTTATACCTACTCTGACCCATAAAAAACACCCCGCACACTCAAAAAAAGAAAAGAAAAGTCGAGTGATCGCGAGGACCTGGTGTCTATTATTGGTCTAAGCTTCAAAAATAAAAATTTGATAGAAGAGTTAAAAGATAAAGGACTCTCAAAGAAGCACAAGCAATCATTGTTCTTGGTTTGGTTTGTACATAATATTCTTTGGGCGAGAGACATTAATAATAACATAAGCCCCAGTTCAATAAATCTCTCCGAGGATCTTAAGGCATTTAACAGCTATCCTTGGGGTTATGGAAGCTTCAAAATGACTATCCAATATTTGTTGACTCTGTTAATGCCAAAGATAGTCAACTTATATGGCTTTCCATGGGCCTTCATGGTAAATATTTCTTTTATCATGATATGATTCATCATTTTTTATTCAATAATGCTTTTAATTTATTGGTGTTATGTTGTAGGCTTTGGCATTTGAAGCTATTCCTTATTTGAGACAACAAGTGAACTACCGTTCCTGTCCAAGAATCCTGAGATGGTTGTCGGCCAAAACTGATAAAAATGCAAAATTTCTTGATCTTTTCAACCCCCCGAAGGAAGCAGTAAGTCCAATTCTAATCAAAATTTTGTTTTAATTAATGATTATTTTAAATGATTTCATTATCATTCTAATATATGTACTGATTATTTTAGATTATCAATCTGTGGCTTGTTCTGACCAACCGAGAGTTGAAAATACCATTTTTTCTTACTTTACGATCTGTGCAAACTTTATCGAATCCTAAGGTCATTGATGGAATAAAAATAAAATTATTTGGAGCAACAACCATCAGACGAAAAACAATTTTGGAGGGTGGGCTTGTTATTGTTGATGATGGTAGTGGTAGTGGTGCTGCTGTTGGGGCTAATGATGATTCTCTTACAGTTTTTGAAACAAAAAACCATTGATTATGATCATACTAGTTGTATAGATTTTTCTCCATATTTTTCCACATCTAGAGAATGTTCTACATGCAAATTTCAAGACTGCAAGGCAAAACACGATGGAGTGATTAATGCTATTAATGCACTAATTGCTTCTGTAAAGGAAATGACATCTAAGAGGGGTGTCATTCCATCAAAGAGGATTTCATATCCATACACTCCACTAGAGATCAAGGTGTCTAAGAGGAGAAAGAAAGATACTTCCAAGGCATCATCAAGCATTGAAAAAAGTAAAATTGCAACACCTCTATCTCTGTCTGGCACCGTCGTTCAGTATGCAAGGGCCACAAGAGAGCAACATGAGCCGAAAAGGGTGAATGTACATCATCTGTTCCAACTAAAAAATAGGCACATATCTATTTCAACAGTTGATACATCTACTGAAAATTATCAAAAAAATATATACATCTGTTGCAACTGTTGTCTAACCTATTATAGCAAATGAGTTATCTGTTGCAATAGATGAGTCTTATGTTGTAACAAATAGGTCATTTGTTAAAAATTATCATACTGCTCTGATTTACCTATTCGAATTCGTCCCAACAGACGATCCATCTGTTGCAACATAAGGCTCATCTGTTGCAATAGATGGACAATCTGTTGTATATCTGTAATTAGCATTGACAATTTTTAACTTTTCAGGTATATGTCACAGTAGAAGCCACTACTGAAGAGCATAATATCACAGTTGATAATCCATCAACTACTTCTAAAGAAGAAGAAAAAGTGTAGCCTTTCAGTTCAGGAGAACGGAAAAATTACCTATTTGAAGGGTTCAACATCTCGGATGAGGCTCCCAAAAAACTAATATAGTTGATCAACGACTATTCAGAATGGATTGCCAATGGGCTGTTACAGCATCATGCCAGCAGGAACACAAATTAATTTTTAAATATATTGGTTTATACGATTCTTGTTATAAGAACGTGTCATTAACATATATAAATCATCATGTAGAAAATAAAATAACTAACACTACAAAATGAATGAATCGAGTCTTGGTTTTGATATGTTCGACATTGTTGTTGCACATCCCAGAATGAAGAATTAATTCTGAGTATTAATTTTTTTGTCACGTAATTCAAAATATTTGTTAATATGTGTAGCACATCGATGTCATTTTTTACAACCTCCGAAAGAAGGCCAAGTTGCAAATAAAAGAACAATACAGATATACGAGAGACAATTGTTTGTACAAAGTTTACATCAATAATGCCTACGATAGGTATTGTCAATAATAACCGAAAGTTTCCCGAAATGAGGAATGCTTAAACAACATCATCAAAGGTTTTAGCATTCCGGCTGGCTTACCTTGGTATTTGGTCGACGAAGTGTACATCCCAATCAATTGTGGTGATGAATTCCATTGGGTATTGGCTGTCGTCATTCTAAAAGAGAGACGCATCCAAGTTTATGACTCGATGTCACTAAGGAGACTTTTTGGACCATTTTCTGAGATACAAAAGCTGGCCAAAATATTACCTACTTACCATGATATGAGTGGCTTTTTGACCAAAAGTTTTGTACTGATTAGTCGATGATTAAAGCATACCGGGATAAAATGGGTAATCCATTTGATGTACAATATGTTGAAGGAATTTCTCAACAAACCATTGGTAGCCTGTAAGTTTAAGTATCATGATTTAGTTTTATTTCACAACGCTTGTATAAACGACAAGATATGGATTATCTATTTTTTTAAAATACAGGGATTGTGGTCTTTTTGTAGTCGCGTACGTCGAGTATTTGAGCGATGGATTACAAGTACCAAATGATGGACTTGATGTCGGATTACTCCACAAAAAATATGCCGCTATTTTATGGAAATATGGAGAAGTGAAAGCTCTGAAGCTGTATGCAAGCGACATTAAAGATCCACAATGATCAAATCCAAATTCCGCAACACCGGGTGAAGAACAACTTGTTTCTATTGAGTAGATTTTTATAGCTTGAGTCCATTAAGGTAATAACCTATCCTCCTTGGTTTAACTTGTTGATTTATTTGTAGAGTAGATCATTTGTACCCAAAATGATTTTTGTAGATTTCATTTATTTGTTGAGTTATTTCATATAATTTCCGAAGGCTTTGACTTATTTTATGCTGTCTATGAATATAATTTAATCCTTTGTTTTGAACATATTAATTGAAATGGAATACTAGATTCAAATATTGCAACAGAAATACATCTGTTGCAACAGACGACATATCTTATCAAATAGATTTAGACATATGTTGCAACATGAGATGCAACACGTAGGTCATCTGCTGGAAATTATATAACAGATCTTCCTACTTTCTTAATTTTTTCAAACAGATTACTTATTAGTTGCAACAGATAAATTATATATTGTAATAGATTGGATATCTGTTGCGACAGTCAGACTGGGAAACATCTATTAATGCACCAAATGACCCACCTATTCCAACTTATAATCAATCTGTCACAATAGGCATTATATCTGTCACAATAGATATATTATCTGTTACATTATAAAAATTCAACTTGGCTAGTATAAAAATTATTGCCACCACATATAAAGTGAAGTGGATTGAAATGAAAAATAATTATCGTGTTCATCTCCGTCTTTGTACACATTCTTCTTTATACATGGGCTCCAACCATTTAGTTAGTACCCTATAAGCAAAGACCCATTGCATTTTTCCCACAATGGCGTCACACATATCGGTCATTTCTATGCCAGTCAGCAAACACTCAATGTATGCAAGCGAGTATGGCCCGCACGCTGCACAAGTTTTATTTTTTGGGAGCTGGATGTTCTTATTTCGACCTTCAAAAGCCTATGATTCCTTCGTCAAGAATTCAGCTGGCAAATGATCTATCAGCTTACTTCACGTCAACAACTTGGGCAACAACTTCAAGAGTAGTACATGTAGGCTAAAACGTGTCCTCGTTGAAGACAGGTAAGTTGCAGTCATAAACCTTAATCTTTCCCTCGTAGAGTAGTATCTCAAAAATGAGAAAATGTTTGACTTCTATGTTCATGACTGCAAGGATTCTCTTTGGCTTGGTCCAGCTCTTGCCATGTCGATATGGCCTCGTTCCTCTAACATATTTAATCGCTTCTTCATCCCATTGGAATGTAGAAACTAACTTATCAAATCCTGGGCCACCGAAATCAGTTAGCTTATGGAGATCAGTGTACCTATCCTTGAAATTATTGTAGAAGTTGAGGTCCATTATCCTATCGGCAGCATCATAAGCATCCGAGTATGCTAATTGTCTACCCCTCATGAGGCAGAGAATTTTATCGACATACTATGGTATAAGAAGACAATTTTTAAATAGGTTAGTAATTGTAAAGAATAAAAACACAGTGGAAAGCATCGTATGCAGAGGGTTCTCTAAATCAGTTCATAGATTACCCAGCCAATACAACTTATGCAAAAGATGTGTATTATGTTGAAACAAAATACCAAGCTATTGCAACAGATATACATCTGATGCGTAGATTCTTCTTCATAGAGCAGATTGGATGGCTAGGTTAGATAAAGTAAACTTACATTGTCCTTATACCACTCATGCATATTTGTCATATGCGTGATGTCTTTGGTGAAAAATAAATGCATGGTATATTCTTTTCGAACCTTCATCCTGCCATTCATGATTTCTTGTAGTTCCTTCTTCTTCTCCTTTCTAAGTGCCTCAAATATGTACACCTTCTTCAACGACCCTTGAACTTTAACAACTCTTGAAGCGGGAGGAGTTACAATTTTTGCTGCTTTCAGAACGGAGAGAATTTGTCTAATTTTTGTTTTCTTCCTCCTAACTTCCACTGTAGGAGTGCATGGCTCACTCACCTCATTGGATGGTATGACAACTCTTCTGGATTTCAACTCCTCGGCAACTTCAACAATAATCTCTAGATTTTTAAGGACTTTATCCTCTCTGCCCTTGCACACTTTGCATTTGCAATGAGAACATGAGGGTAAAGAGGGGTGAGAGGGACCACTATAGGGGTGGGAAAGATCGGTATAGGGGTGAGAGGGACCTGTGCAAGGGGTGTTTTCAAAAGTATTTATTTTTTACTAAGCACCAACATGCTCATAATCACGACTGGCAGTAGAAGCATCATCAAGATGACTGCCATTATCATAAACAACTCCACCAGCAACATTTCCAGAAGAAGCACCCGAATCTATTATAGTTTGAGGTTGGTCGTGAAATGCTTCAACATTAGGCTGACCTTGCCTAACTGATCTTCTTATGGATATTGCTCCAGCCAATTTCTTCTTTATTAACTCCACCGTTGGATCTTCTTTTATGTCAACAAGACCCAGAGTAAGAAAAAAATGTCATCCCCAGCTCATCAATGGTAGGTACTATCCAAGGATGCACAACCTACAAAAAAAGACATGAGGCATTTAAATCATATATAATAATTTGCAGTCAGCTAGTTTACATGGATATTAACACAACCAACTTATCCAACAGATGATCTAGCTGCCGTAATAGCTAATCTGTAAGTCACAATAGATTGACAATATGTTGCATCAGATTACATATCTATTGTATAATTTGCATCATATGGGTAATCTATTAAGTCGGGTTTAGAGAACCAGAGCAACAGATGGTTAATCTGTTGTGAAATATGGATCATCTATCATAACAGATTACCCATCTGTTACACCAGTTGCAGTTGATGGGTAATCTGTTGCAACAAATGACCTATCTGTCTCAACAGATGGAACATCTGTTTCAATATCTTTCTTTAAGGAAAATTATTTTAGTTGAAAGAAGACGTACTGCATCATCCTGAGGGTTAAAGAGATCATCCTCCTTAATATATTTTTTGCTGCTCTTTATTGTAGCCAACCACTTAAGGATCCTTGGATGAGAAACCTTATCCCGATAATCCTTGAATTCTTTTTGAGGGGAGGAATGGCTTCGCATGCCCAAGACTAAAAATGTAAACAGGAAGCAAGCAAAAAAAAGTCATAATAACTATATTCAATATAAATTAATGGATGAGTGAAAATAGTGATCAATTTTACCATGAAAGCCTAGGGAAAGCCATATAATGTGATCTTCTTTGGGGATAGCTTTGTCAGTAAATATTTGACAATTAAGTAGTAGCTGTCATATCTCTAGGGATAATCGTTGAATTTCCCAAAATCATCAGCAAACACCAACAAATTATGTTTTATGACTTTCCTGACGTCTCTTGCCAATAAAATAGAATGGATAAACCAAACTAAGCACAATTTCTCCCTGTAGTGATTTGATATGTTTTTATTCTCGAGATTTGCCATAAAATCCTACCCTTTGTAGCTAGGTCCAACAATGCCCAACAACCCATCCTTTTTACCTTGCATTTGTTGGACCTTTTGTGGGGTATTTTTTTATGAGAATTTCTTCTAAATGATCGCATCTCAAGCCCGTCACTATGGCAAACTCTTTTAATCCAAAATAGACCGACATGACACAGTAGTTGATCCAGACTTTATCCATCTTTTTTCGCCCTCCTTTGAATCTTTATCGTCCCCTGTATACTTGATCCTGTGCTTGAAAAGGCCATATACCATGCTCATTGCGAAACAGAGAGTGCGATTCTCAGACAGCTCGAGAAAGTATGCAAAACAACTCTTCTTAAAAAGTTAATCTACGTTTCATTCTTCATAATACTCCAAAGTTCGTCAAAAGATTTCCCCATCTGATATTTTAGTACAAGTTCACCAAATACTGCGTTAGGGCTATTCATCGGCATCACAACTCAAAACTTGTCAATACTAATGATTTTGAAGAAATCATGCTGGGATTTTGATATTATTTCACGCCCCATTGTTGAGAAGTAGTTATCACTTTCCCTAGCTTCATTTTGCCCTGTCTGGGATTGTTCTGGAAGTTCCTCCGAATCTATCTGTACTCTAGCCTTTTTTGTTTGGTGATCAGAAGTTGATCCACTTTCTCCACTTTCAGATACTTTTCTTTTGGGAGACATCTTTTAACTACAAACAATAGATAAAAAAATACATTATATTTGATGTCTGCATAATTTTTAAAAAAAGGTAAGACAAATTTTAATAAATTATTCTGCTCCACATTACAAAATAATACTCCAACGGATAACCCATCAGTTGGAACATATAGGGAATATGTTTGAAGACTTATTTAATATCTCCCAACAAATCTTCCACCCATTGCAACAGATGGACCACCACTACCACAACCAATGCCCCACCAATACCACCACCAATGCCACCAATACCAACCCAAGACCACCGACACAACTACCAAAAACACAAATAATAACACCACCACCAACTGCTACCAACAACATCACAAACACCATCCAACAATACCACGACAGTCAACAAAACGCTGAGACAAAAACTAGGGTTTTCTCAGGTGCTTTTTATTTTTTAGCATCAAAGCACAAAATTGCTAATCCATTCTCGAAAATAATACAACTAAAAGTCTTCTTTTTCATTATTAACTAAAAATTCCTAATTTTTAGAATAAAGAACAATTTAGAACCCTTCTCAAACTCTGTTACCTATAAAGACAGAGAAAATAATGGATACAAGTGAGAATGAAGTCAAAAATAACAACTATGTGGTCGGAAATGAGAAGAAAATCGATCTGTTTTGAAGGGTTGAGCAATATATTAACTAGACATATGTTAAGTAGTTGTTGTCTGTATTATTGAGAGAAAGAAAGAGAGAGAGGAGCGAGAACTTGAGATTTAAAATGAGGAAAAGTTTTTTCCACAAATGGATGATTTGTATGGGTTAATTTGTAATTTTGGAAAAGAATGACAAGTTTTAAAATTGTTAATTTGGTCTGAAATGATATTAATTAATTTTTAATTTCCAAATAAATAGTTTTTAAAATATTAAGTTAATGATAACTCATTTTAACTCATAGTGATCGATCGAGGACTCAGGTGAGGATGAACGCAATGCCAACACCATGCAAATACAACGACTCAATTGAAGTTGTTGTTGACCCTGTGAGCTCATTCATTCATTCTAGTTCCACCAAAATCAATTTAGATACTATTAATATTAACATTAAGTTAATGAGAACTCATTTCAACTCAGAGTGATCGATCGATGACTCGGGTTAAGATGAACGCAATACCAATACCATTCAAATGCAATGAACTAGTTGAAATTGTTGTTGACTCTGTGAGATTATTCATTCATTCCTAGTTCCACATAAATCAATTTAGGTACTATTAATCTTAACATTAAGTTAATTAGAACTCATTTCAACTTAGAGTGATCGATCGATGGCTCAGGTCGGGATGAACGCTATACTAACACTATGCAAATGCAACGACTCAATTAAAATTGTTGTTGACCTTGTTATCTGATTCATTCATACCTAGTTCCACCTAAATAAATTTAGGAACTATTAATATTAACATTAAGTTAATGAGAACTCATTTCAACTCAGAGTGATCGATCGATGACTCAGATTAGGATAAATACAATACCAACACCATCCAAATGCAATGACTCAATTGAAGTTGTTGTTGATCCTGTGAGCTTATTCATTCATCCCTAGTTCCACCTAAATAAATTTAGGTACTATTAATCTTAACATTAAGGTAATGAGAGCTCATTTCAACTCAGAGTGATCGATCGATGACTCAGGTCGGGATGAACGCTATACCAATACCATGCAAATGCAACGATTCAATTAAAGTTGTTGTTGACCCTATAAGCTCATTAATTATCCCTAGTTCCACCTAAATAAATTTAGGTACTATTAATCTTAACATTAATTTAATGAGAACTCATTTCAATTCAGAGTGATCGATCGACGACTTAGTTTGGGATGAACGCAACACCAATACTATGCAAATACAATGATTCAATTAAAGTTGTTGTTGACCCTGTGAGCTCATTCACTCATCCCTAGTTCCACCTAAATCAATTTAAGTACTATTAATCTTAACATTAAGTTAATGAGAACTTATTTCAACTCAGAGTGATCGATCGACGGGTCAGGTCGAGATGAACGCAATACCAACACCATGCAAATGCAATGACTTAATTGAAGTTGTTGTTGACCCTGTGAGATCATTCATTCATTCGTAGTTCCACCTAAATCAATTGCAAAAAATTCTGTTGTAACAAACGACTGAGCTGTTGGATATTTTCAAACAGATAATCATAGCTGTTGGAACCGATGACATGTCTGATTTAATTATCAAATACACATTTGTAGTTGTTGTGACAGATGACTAAGCTATTGGAAATTTTGAAAAAAATATTGATATCTATTGTAACAGATGACATATCTGATTTAGTTATCAAATGGACATTTGCATCTGTTGTCACAGATAACTTAGCTGTTGGAATTTTTCAAATAGCTATTTATATTTGTTGCAACAGATGACATACCTGTTTGAAAATCTTTTTTTTTTCTTTTAATGTTAAAACAAGCTTCTATCCGAGTAGATAAAGTAGTACTACTAAAGGCAGTAAAAAATGTTTCTTGGATAACTCAAAAATCTCATTGAGTAGTCTTGTCTTATCTTTTCAATGTCACCCATTTTCTTCCTCGTGCCCCTCAAAATATTAATGATTATTAATTAATGAATATTGAAACCCCTAGTACTTTCTCCATTTCATATTGGTTGGCCCCTATTGACTTGGCACACCCATTAAGAAAATATTAATTAGGGGTTTATTTTACCAAATTAACCTTATTGATTATGCTTTGAAAATATAAATTTAAATAAATACACTTTGTTTAGTCATTTAATATTAAGGGGAGTACATCTATAAATTAGAATTATCTCATCTCTCCTTCAGCACTAAATTTATTTTATTCGTCTCTCATCTTTTTCTCTCTCCTCTTTAGGGTTATCACAGCCTTTTTTATCCCCTCTTTCTCATAATGATCATTTCAGATTTAAATCAATCCATATCTTAGATTCCTCAACTGAAATTGCTATTTTGATCCCCTTCTGACATTAAGCTATGATTCACTATTGCTCTTTTATTTTCATTTTTTTTCAAGTTATTTACATCTATTTTTTTTATTTAATTACCATTTACCCATATCATATTTATTTAAAACATTTGAAGAAACTTTTAATTATTGAATAAACGATCCGAGAATTTTTATTACAATATGCAAAAAAAGTTATATGTTGGGACACGTTTAAAAGCCTTGTTGGCAGTATCATTTTTTGTATGTATTTTATTTATTTATTTGTTGTTGATGTTGTTATTGATGTTGTTGGTGGGGTTGGAATTGTTGGAACTTGTGGTGTGGTGTTGTTGATGGTGTTGGTACATAGGATGTTGCTTCTTTGTTGTTGATGATGTTGTTGGAACAAATATTATCGTTTTCTTTGCTGTTGAAGTTTTTTATTTGTTGTTTATTTGTAGTTTATGTTGTTGTTGATGTTGCAATAACCGAAGCAACTGTTGGAATAAATCAAACCACTAACATGGATGGTTTGATGTATTCTAACAAACTCCACATCTGTTGTAACAGACTCCACATTTGTTGCAACAAACTCCATATATGTTGCATTAAACTCCATATCTAATGCAATAGACTCCACATATGTTGCATCAGACTCCACATCTGATGTAACAGACTCCTCATCTGATTTAATAGACTCCTCATCAAATACAACAGACTCTATATCTGTTGCAACAGATGAATAATATTTTTTATGTGACATTAATTTTTTTCCTCTTCTTTGTAGATATAAGGAACTGAAAGTTGATCAACTTTTGCCTGACCATCACAAGAGGCTGCAGTAAAGATGGACTTAGAGGAATAAACTACATACAGATGAAACCACTTTATATGTAAGAGGTATACATTACTGATAATGTTATCGTGGAAACACACATAGAGTACACTAATTTTATGAATGCTGTTTTTATCAATTTATCATAGATTATTTAAACAAGATATCTGCAATTTTACAGTTAAGTTTGGTAGGTCCAAACTGATAAGGGTGAGGGAACATGAAGATGGTTCTGATACCCTGTTAAGATTTAATGTTGGTTGTTGCTCATGTTTATTTCAAGCATTATGAAGGGATCTAGCTTTGGTGTTATTGTAAAGAGATTCAATAGCGATTGGACTAACTTTTAGGGTGCATTGGACTTTGAGAAGGCCTTTGAAGCTAGCACTACATCTAACAAGAACGGAAAACTAATATAGTTATTGCCCTAGCCTATATTTATATGGTTGGGTTGCTCGGGGTGATGATTATACGCCTATAGGTACGGAAGGAGAATGCCTTTGAAGGAAAAAAGGTGGTTGATGAAAGACTATATCATCTGAGAGATAATTAAAGAAGAGACATAGAGTAGAAAGTAACTTCTAGCGAATCTGGCCAATGGAATTATCTTAAAACATGAGAAATTTGAATCAAGTGGAAATATGAAATTGTATCCGGTAATGTAAATTTATTTGTTGTCTCTCTGAAAGAAAAATAATTCAGATGGACACTTTGCTAGGGAGCTGCGACTAGATAGTGTGGTTGGGATTATCACCTAAATAGAAAACAATAGAAGACTAAGTAAGCAACCTTAAGGGCATCAAGGGTTGAAATAATGTACAGTAAGTCTAGAAAACTTGCGCCAACAACAACTGCAGTTAAAGTAAGGAATCTAAGCGAAGGCGATAATTTCTGAATGTTAAATTGCATCTAATGCCTTCTTGTTTATGGTTCTAATTAGGTCCATTATTGTTGACCTGATCAGAACCATAAACGTGATTGAAAGGCAAATTGAGTATCATCACTTCCATAATAATATGGTTATAATTGATTGTGTTTTATAGCCTTAGCATGGTTTCAATATTTCTTGGAGAAGATCACAGGCTTGCTTTACTTGGTGAATTTTGTTAATTTTCAAGCTTGCCTCCAGCTTGCTAATTCTATATTCAAGCTGGTTATTACCGTCTTCGAAGTTGGTCAAGAGCTCCTGATCTCTTGTGAGCTCGATTAGGAACACCATCTTTAAAGTTGTGGCATTGAAGAAGGCCTATAGAACTATTTCTTCAAAAGCCTTAAAGGATACATGGAGGGTCGCTGTGTTTGTTTTAGGTCAAAATATGTTGACACACATTGAAGATATGGTCCCAATAGTTGAACATCACACTTTTATCGAGCGTTGCTTAATGCATCTTGCTAAACCAATTTGATAAATTAATAAGCAAAGAGTTACATAACATTTGATCTAAATTGACTCTACCAAGCCTATCAAACGTTACGTAACTCAAGGCTCATTACCCTATCAAAAAACTTTGCTTGAGTTAGTGGACAAATAAAACGTGCTCAATCTCTCAGCTGTTCTACTGATATCTCTTCTCTAATATAGATGACAAGATATCCGCTATGCAAAAGTGTATACCGTCTCTAGAAATACTTTTCAGGGCGCAAGTCTTCAGAAGGCATCAACAGTAAAATCTCAATATCAAGTGATATTGCGAGATTAATAGTCATGCCGTAGCGAACGTCTTGAGAAGCATGACTAGGAATCTCTCAATATCACTTGATATTGAGAGACTACTGTTGATGCCTTCTGAAGAATTACACGCTAACAAGTATTTTGGTTGTGGTGTAGACTTTTGCATAGCACATATCTTGTCATCTATATTGGAGAAGAGCGATCAACAGAAAGGCTGAGAGATTGAGCTCGTTTGATTTGTGTAGTAACTCAGTCCAAAATTTTTAATAGGGTAATGAGCCTGGAGTTACATAACATATGATAGGCTTGGTAGAGCCAATTTAGATCACACTCTACGTAACTCCTTGCTTATTAATTTATCAAATTAGTTGATCAAGCTGAATTGAGCAACGGTCGATAAAAGTGTGTTGTTCAACTGTTGGGACCACATCTTCTGTATGCATCAACACATTTTGACCTAAAACAAATACAACAACCCTTCATGTTTTAAGGCTTCTGAACAAAATGTTTTCAAGGACTTTTTTAATGCCACAACTTTGAAGGTAGTGTTACTGATCGAGCTTACAAGAGATTAGGAACTCTATACCAACTTAAAGATGACAACGACCAGTTTGGATACATAATCAACTAGCTAGAGGTAAGCTTAAAAATTATCAAAATTCACAAACAAGAGTAAGCCTCTGATCTTCTCCAAGAAATGTTGAAAGCATGCTAAGGCTATAAAACACAATAAATCAATCTATATTTCTAAGGAAGTAATGATACTCAATTTGCCTATCAATCACGTTTGTGGTTCCGATTTGGTGAATAGCAGTGGACCTAATCGAAACCACAAACAAGAAGGCATGAGATGCAATTTAAAATGGAGAAATTTCTGCCTTTGCTTAGATTCCTTACTTTAACTGTAGTTGATGTTGGCGCAAGTTTTCTAGACTTACTGTACATCATTTCAACCCTCGTTTCCCTTAAGGCTTCTTTCTTAGTCTTCTATTATTTTCTATGTAGGTGATAATCCAGACCATGCTACCTAGTCGCAACTCCCTAGCAAAGTGTCTATCTGTATTATTTTTCTTTCAGAGAGACAACAAACGAATTTATAATATCAAATACACTTTTATATTTGCACTTGATTCAGATTTCCTATGTTTTAAGATAATTTCATCAGCCAGATCTGCTAGAAGTTACTTTCTACCCTATGTCTCTTCTTCAATTAGCTCTCAGATAATATAGTCTTTTATCAAATCCCTTTTCCCTCACAGGCATTCTCCTTCGGCTCCTTTAGGCGTATAATTATCTTCTCGATCAACCCTTCCATATAAATTTAGGACAGGGGAATTTATACTGGTTTTCCATTCTTATTTGATGCAGTGTGAGGCTTCGAAGGCATTCTCAGAGTCCAATGCACAGTTAAAGTTAAGTCTAATCGCTATTGGTTCTCTACAATGACACCAAATATTGATCCCTTCTCAAAACTTGATTCGCATAAACATGAGCAACAACAGTCATTAATTCATAACAAAGTATCTACACTATCTTTATGAGGCCCTTAGCCTTATCAATTCAAACTCATCAAACTTAACTGTACAATGCAAGATCTTGTTTGAATGATCAGCACCTAATAGGTTAAAAACTGCATTCACAAAAATATTATACTTTGAGTGTGTTATCCCAATGACCTTATCAGTAATACTACTTAACTCACACACATATATGATAGTGGATCCATCTGCACGCACCTTATTCTTCCTAGCCCATCTATGGCTTAAATTAAATAAATAGATGACTAGCAAGTTGCAACAAATGCCACATCTATTGGGAAAGCAAACTAATATACCCATCTATTGCAATAGATTGTAAATATATTGTCAGTTATCTGACAAATGAAATATATTTTGCAACAGATTACCCATCTGTTAGATTTATTTTAAAGCAATTTGTTTTTCTTTTTGAAATACAATAAAAAGATAAAATATTGTATTTAGATCCATTTTTTTATTTACATATTCGAAAAGTCACCAGTTTTATTTAATTAAGGGATATGAATAGTCGTGGCTTTTTGTTTGACTAACCCCTTCCAATTCAATCATTTATAAATAGGTCCCTCCTTACTCGTTCATTCTACTACACTTACAAATATGGCTAATCTAAATTCGTACAAGAAGATTCATATTGAGTTCTTACAGGAACTTTAAAGGTAGTTTGATGAACTCCATAGGGATTTGGCCGAATTCGGATCAAGGCTGAGGAGGGTCACAAATAAAAAAGGGTTATTGTTATAGAGAGGGTGAAAAGTCATAACTTTTTGATTATTTAATATGAAAATTGATTCATCAATAAATAATAAGGAAATAAATGATAAACACAATTTATAACTGTAACAGAATGGTTATTTATATAATAAAAGTCACCAAATTTGGATTAATGATATGTTGATTATTAAAAAAGATAGTTTATATGTGCAACAAATATATTATCTGATGCAACAAATTGTAGATTTGTTGCAACAAATGGTATATTTATTGCAACTCAAAAAAATGGTTACTGTAAAGAACTTATCAAGTCACAACTTTCAACAGTAATAAAAATGCCACCAGTATTAATAAATGGAGGTGAACAGTCGCACCTTTTTATTTTTAAAATTATTTTTTTTAATTTATATAATAAAAAAAGTTATCAAATTTATATTAAAGATAAAGATATGATGATTATTAGAAAGATATATATTGCAACAGATATATTATCTCTTGCAATAGATCGTAGATTTGTTGCATCAAATTTTATATTCATTGTCACAGATGGGTTATCTGATGCAATAGATATATAATATGTTGCCACAACTCAAAAAAACGGTTACTAATTTATCAAGTCACAACTTTCCACAGTAATCAAAAAGCCACCAGTATTAATAAATGGAGGTGAATAGTCGCGCCTTTTTGGCTAACTCATTTAAATTCATTCCTTTATAAATAGGTCCCTCCTTACTCGTTCATTCTACTGCACATATCTATTTATTTCTTGCTCTTGTCTTTCATATTACACCTTCAACTAGTTTCTCTTCAAGAACTTGATTGTTTTTCCCTGTCTTTGGTAAGTTTTTTTTCTTGTTTTTTGTGTAAATATATGTTGTATTACTTTTGGGTTCTTTTCTTTACTTTTATTTTTGCATTTTTTATTAATTTATGCATGTTCAAGATATGAGAGATCCAGTGTGGGATGTTGCTCTTTTATGAGACAATGTACGGAAACTGCAGAGGCAAGTACATGATATACAGTGGGAGTTGGCCGCTGTCAGAGTAAGGATGTTGTGGGAGATCCACAAGATAAGAAGGGCGCTGCTGCTTCCTGTCGAAGATGCGGCTGGCGCTAATAATAATAATGATGAAAAATCTATTAATAATAATTAGATTATTTTGTTTCTTCTTTCTTTCTAAGTCTGTATATGTATTTTTATTTGGTTTAGTTTAATAAAAAATTATGTTTGATCAACTTTGACCGTTTTAATTCATATTTAATTTTCATTCTGTCTATTATCTTCTCAATAAAGATGTCAACGATTGGACATAAGGAGTAATTTTGACTACAGTAGCAATAACAAGATTTAAGATTTATCTATTGGGTTTGTGGTAGGGGCTGATTTATGTTGTTCCAAACAAATTACTCATATGTTGCAACAGATAACTAGTTTGTTTCAACAAATACCTCTCTCCATCTCAAATTACCCTACCCGTCCTAAATTGAGATGGCACATTTATTAAGAAAAATAATTAATAACATGCCTAGTTTACCATAATACTCCTATTAAATGATGTTTACATTTTAATTTGTAGAAAAAGTGATTAATACAAAGGTTAAAACATGGAATTTTTTTTATCTCTTCTTGATTAATTAAAAAATGACAAGTAAAATGAGAAATCAAATTAGAAAATTTGGGACGGGTAATTTGAGACAAAGGAAGTATTTAATTATCATTTTGTCTATTATATTCTCAATAAACATGTCGACGATTTGGACGTAAGAAATAATTTTGAATATAGCAGCAATAACAAAATATATTGGTTATCTGTTGGGTTTATGGCAGGGGCTGATTTGTAGTGTTCCAAATAGATTAATAAATCTGATGCAACAGATAATCAGTTGGATGCAACTGATAATCTGTTTGATGCAACAAATAACTAGTCTGTTGCAACAGATATATCTTCTATTGTAACAAATTACTCATCTGATTCACCAGATGAGTGATATGGTTAAATTGTAGGAACTTATATTGGATTCATGATCGGCTTTTATCCATTGTTGGAAAAAACAACTGTAACTTTGTCACCCAGATGACAAATTTGACTAAAAATCATAATTTGACTTGCCAAGGTCTCCTATGAAGTAATGTCAAAGTGAAAAGTGGTGATGTTTAAAACAAAATTTGACCTAAGAAATTAATAAAATAGCAACAGTAGCAGTAACAACAACAACAATGATAGACAAGAAGAAGATGAAGATGATAATGAAGTAAAAGATGATGCTAATGAAGTAGAAGATAATGAATAAAGCAGCAACAGCAATAATGAACAACAATAATTGTGAAGAGAGAGAAAACAACAATGGATAAGAAGAGAGAGAAACATACCTTTTTCCCTTCATTTTCTGTTATATTAATTAATATTTGGATCAAAGTGTAAATTTTAAAACTTGTGGGTTATTTTTAAACTTCTCCAACTTTCTTAATCCAAAATAAAGTAATTGTCACCTCCACCTAATAATTAAGACTCGTGTCACCTACACCTCATTTTAAAACTCTTTTGTCACCTATAGACCAAAGCCCCTTAAAACTAGGGGTTTTGGGCTATAGGTTACAAAAGAGTTTTAAAATGAGGTGTAGGTAACACAAGTATTAATAATTGAGTGGAGGTAAAAATTACTTTATTATGGATTAAGAAAGTTGAAAAAGTTTAAAAATAATCCACAAGTTTTTTAATTTACACTTTGATCTAAATGTTAGTTAATATAACGGGAAACAGAGAAAAAAAAGACGTGTTTCTCTCTCTTCTCAGCCGTTGTTGTTTTCTCTCTCTTCACGATTATTGTTGTTTATTATTGCTGCTATTTTATTCGTCATCTTCTACTTTATTATCATCATCTTCTACTTTATTATCATCTTCATCTTCTTCTTATCAACCATTGTTGTTGTTGTTATTACCGCTTTCTTAGGTTAAATTTTGTTTCCTACATCACTTTCCACTTCGGCATTGCTTCATAGGTGAATTTGGTAAGTAAAATTATGATTTTTATTCGAATTTGTCATCTGGGTACACAGTCACTGCTGTTTTTTCCAACAATGGATGGAACCCAATCATGAATCCAATATAAGTGCCCATAATTTTAACAGATCACTCATCTGGTGCATCAGATGAGTAATCTATTGCAATGGAAGATTCATATGTTGGATTCGTGTTTATGCTTTTATAGTGCCTGTAATATGAATCGAACAGATGGGTAATCTGTTGCATCAGATGGATTATATGTTGCATTAGACTAATTATCTACTGCATCAGACTAATTATCTGTTGCATAAGACTTCTTATATGTGACAACATGTGAGCAATCTGTTGCAACAGATGATTAATCTATTTGGAACAACACAAATCAACCCCAGCCACAAACCTAACAGATAACCCTTATGTTTCAACTCTTGCTATTGCTACTAGATTCAAAATTATTCCTTACGTACAAACATTGACATGTTTGTTGAAAAGATAATAGACAGAATGAAAAGTAAATACTCCCTCCGTCTCAAATTACCCGTCCCAAATTTTCTAATTTGATTTCTCATTTTACTTGTCTTTTTTCAATAATCAAGAAGAGAAATTTTTTTTGTCATATTTTACCCTTTGTATTAATTACTTTTTATTAAAATTAAACATCATTTAATAGGGGTATTATGGTAAACTAGACATGTTATTAATTATTTTTTTAATCAATGTGCCATCTCAATTTGGGACGGGTAATTTGAGATGGAGGAAGTATGAATTAAAATGTCAAAGCCGTGTAATAGACTAGTTATTTGTTTCATCATACTGATTATCCATTGCAACATATGAGTAATCTGTTTGGAACAACACAAATCAGCCCCTGCCACAAACCCATCAAATAACCAATATGTTTCAACTCTTGCTATTGCTACTGGATTCAAAATTATTCCTTATATCCAATCGTCGACATATTTGTTGAGAAGATAATAGACAGATGAAAATTAAATATGAATTAAAACGTCAAAATTGATCAAACACAATTTTTTTATTAAATAAAAACAAATAAAAATACATATACATAGACTAAAAGAAAAAAATCTAATTATTATTATTATTATTATTATTTACTATTATTATTATTATTATTATTGTCAGCCTGCCAATCTCATGGAGCATCCTTGCTTTAACTGCTCCCAGTTTCCATTGCAGGTCACGAACCTGCATTCGAAGTTCATTCATGTCGTCTTGCAGAAAAACAACATCCCACACCGGATCAGCTATCTCTAGAACACATATGAATTGTCAAAAAACATAAAAACAAAAGTAAAGAAAAGAATATCCCGATGTAATACAACGTATACTATAAATTGGCGAGAAAAAAAGTTACCCGAGTCAGGGAAGAGAAAGTGGTGGAAGGTGTAATATGAAAGACAAGATACAATAAATAAATAAGAGTACAGTGTAGTTGAATAAATGATTTAGTAAGGAGGGACCAATTTATAGAGGATTGAATTTGAATAAGTGGCAAAAAGGCGCGACTGTTCACCTCAATTTATTAATTACAATTTTGGTTACTGTGAAAAGTTATGACTTTATTAAATTAAGAAATATTGTGATAAGTCATGATTCTTCAAATTATTATTATTAATTAGTCCTTTCCAAGAATCATTTTTATTGAGCTGTGACAACAGATTTTATATCTGTTGCATCAGATAACTCATCTGTAACAACAGATATATCATCTATTATAACAAATAGAAAATCTGTAGCATCAGATAATCTATCTGTTACAACATATAATCTAACTGTTCACCTCTATTTATTAATTATATTTTTTATTACCATAAAAAGTTATGAATTAATTAAATTAAGAAATATTGTGATAAGTCGTGACTTTTCAGTTTATTATTATTAATTAGTTCTTTTCAAGAACCATTTTTATTGAGTTGTGATAATAGATTCTATATCTGTTGCATCAGATAACTCATCTGTGACAACAGATATATCATCAGTTGCAGCAAATAGAAAACTTTTTGCATCAGATAATCTATCTGTTGCGACATATAATCTAACTGTTTACCTACATTTATTAATTACATTTTTTATTACTGTGAAAAGTTGTAACTTAATTAAATTAAGAAATATTGTGATAAGTCGTGACTTTTCAGATTATTATTATTAATTAGTTCTTTCCAAGAACCATTTTTATTGAGTTGTTACAATAGATTCTATATCTGTTGCATCATATAACTCATCTGTGACAATAGATATATCATTTGTCGCAACAAATAGAAAACCTGTTGCATAAGATAATCTATCTATTGCAATATATAATCTATCTTTTTTAAAAGAAAATTATCATTATATCATTAATCCAAATTTTCTGACTTTTTTATTATATAAATTAAAAAAATAGATTTTAAAACAAAAATATTTTCTGCGAAAAGAGATGGTGCCTATTTAATACTAACATCAATTATTCAAATTATATATTATTTTTTTACGGTTATAAATTGTGTTTATCATTTATTTCCTTATTATTTTCTGTGAAAAGATTTGACTTAATTAAATCAAGATGGTGAGTTTTTTATTGTTGTAATAAGTCATGACTTTTCAGCTTATTATTATTATTAAATAAACTTTTTCTCAATTTAAAAATTAAAGACGTCTTTTCAATAACCATTTCTTTAATAAAATAATCACCATCTGTTGCAACAAATCAACCATCTGTTTTAATAGCTTTTTTAATTTCTTCTAACAGCTGATACATCAGTCGCAATAGCTGGGGAGCTTGATGCATCAACAACATTGTTTGTTGAATGTGTTTTAGACAAAAAGGCACGGTTGTTCACTTTTTTCTTAACAATCATCATATAAGTTAATTAATCCAATATTGTGACTTTTTTTATTATATAATTTATAAATAATTTTAAAAAATAAATTTAAAAAGAAAAATTGTGAAAAGTCACAATCAATTATTAAAATTAAATAACCGTTCTTTTACAGTTATAAATTGTGTTTATCATTAATTTTCTTATTATTTATTTACGAATCGTTTTTCATATTAAATAATCGGAAAGTCATGCCTTTTCACCCTCTCAGTAACAACAATAACCCTTTTTTATTAACAATATATATGATCTATCTGTCACATCAGATTAACCTCTATTGCCGTAAATGCTCAATCCCTACCACCAACCGTCGACATGTTGAGAATAAGGAATAAACAGAATGATAATAAAATATTAAATAAGAATTAAAAATTGAAAGTTGACCACTAAACATAAATTTTTGAATCCCTTGGGTAGATCTGATATACAAAAAGAGGAAAATACATACGCTAAAAGAAAAAACATAACCTAATTATTATTATTACTATTATTATTATCATCATCATAATTATTATTACTATTATTGTCAATTGGACAATTTTTATCTGGCAGCAGCAGGGCCCTCCTCAGCCTTACTTTGAAGTCGGCCAAATCCCTCTGGAGTTCATCAAACTTTCTTTGAAGTTCCCGTAAGAACTCGATATGAATCTTCTTGTACAAATCTGGATCAACCATATTTGGAAGTGTAGTAGAGTGAACGAGTAAGGAGAGACCTATTTATAAATGATTGAATTCGAAGGGGTTAGTCAAAAAGCCACTACTGTTCATCCCTTAATTAAATAAAACTGGTGACTTTTCAAATATGTAAATTAAAAAAAGGGATCTAAATACAACATTTTATCTTTTATTATATTTCGAAAAGAAAAGAAAATTGCTTTAAAATAAATCTAACAGATGGGTAATCTGTTACAAAATATATTTCATCTGTTAGATAACTTACAACATATCGATAATATGTTGCAGTAGATAGATATATTTGTTTGATTTTTCCAACAAATATGTCATATGTTGCAACAAACTGATCATATGTCATAATAGATATTTGCGATTGTTTAACAATTTAAACAAATGAGGCATCTATTGCAACTCTTTAGTCATCTGTTTATTCAATTTAAGTCATAGATGGGATAGGAAAAATAAGGTACGTGCAGATGGATGGATCCAATATCATGTGTGGGAGTTGTATTATTGATAAGGTCATCGAGATAACACACAAAGTATAATATTTTTTAGAATGCAGTTTTTAACCGATTAGGCATTGATCATTCAAATAAGATCCTGCATTGTACAGTTAAGTTTGATAGGTTCAAATTGATAAGGCCGAGGGCCCATGATAATAGTGCCGATACTCTATTACAAATTACTGATGGTTGTGGCTCATGTTTATGCGGGTCAAGTTTTGAGAAGGGATCAATATTTGGTGTTATTGCAGAGATCCAATAGCGATTGGACTTAACTTTAAGTGTGAATTGGACTAAAAAGGCCTTTGAATCCTTACACTGCATCAAACAAGAATGAAAAACCAATAGAAATTCCCCTAGCCCAAATTTATTTGGAAGGGTTGTTCGAGAAGCATATTATACGCCAGAAAGAGTTGAAGGAGAATGCCTGCGAGGAAAAGGGGAGTTGATGAAATACTATATTATCTGAAATCTAATTGAAGAAGAGACATAGGGTAGGAAGGAACTTCTAGTGAATCTAGCCGATGAAATTACCTTAAAATATGAAAAATCTGAATCAAGTGCAAATATGAAAGTGTATCCGGTAATGTAAATCTGTCTGTTATTTCTTTGAAAAAATAATGCAGATGGACACTTTGCTAGGGAGATGCGACTAGGAAGCTTGGTCAGGATGATCACCTAGATAGAAAATAGCATAAGACTAAGAAAGCATCCTCGCGAGCATTAAGGGTTAAAATGTTGTAAAGTAAGTCTAGAAAATTTACGCCAATAACAGCTGCAGTTAAATTAAGGAATCTAAGTGAAGGCTGCAATTTCTGAAATGCCTTCTAAAGACTTTCGCGGTGGCAAGTATTTCTACTGACGGTTTAGACTTTTGCATGGCGGGTATCTTGTCCTCTATATGGGAGAAGAGAGATCAGCAGAAAGGCTGAGAGATTGAGCTCATTTGATTTGTCCACTAACTCAAGAAAACTTTTTCATAGGGTAATGAGCTTGGAGTGACATAACGTTTGATGGGCTTGGTAGAGTCAGTTTAAATCAAATGTTACTTAACTCATTGCTAATTAATTTATCAAATCCCTTGAAGGTTGGTTGTGCAAGATGTATTGAGAAACGCTTGATAAAAGTGAGTTGTTCAATTGTTAGGACCACTACTTAAATGTGCATCAACACATTTTGACCTAAAACAAACAAAGCGACCCTCCATGTATCATTTAAGGCTTCTGAATAAAGTATTCTGATGGCCTTCTACAATGCCATAACTTTGAAGAAAAAAAATTTCCTAATTGAGCTCACAAAAGACTCGAAACTCTATACCAACTTCAAACACAGCAACGATAAACTTAAAGACCAAATCAGCAAACTGGAGGCAAGCTTGAAAATTATCGGGATTTACATACTACTGCAAGCCTCTAATCCTTTCTAAGATATGTTGAAAGCATGATAAGGCTAGAAAACACAATCATTTATATCTATATTGATAAGGATGTAATGACACTCAATTTGCCTTTCAATCTTGTTTGTGGTTCCGATCAGGTCAACAGTGGTGGACCTAATCGGAACTACAAACACGAAGGCATGGGATGTAATTTAAAATTCAAAAAAATTACAGCATTCACTTAGATTCCTTACTTTAATTGCAGCTTTTATTTACACAAGTTTTCTAGACTTACTGTATAATATTTTAGCCCTCGATGCTCGCGAGGATGTTTTCTTAGTTTTCTTCTATTTTCTATCTAGGTGATAATCCCAACTATGCTACCTAGTCACAGCTCTCTAGCAAAGTGTCCATTTGCACTATTTTTCTATTAGAGAAACAACAGATGGATTTTTCATTACCGGATACACTTTCATATTTGCACTTGATTGAGATTTCTTATATTCTAAGTTAGTTTCATTAATTAGATTCGCTAGAAGTTTATTTCTACCCTATGTTTCCTTTTCAATTAGCTCTCAGTTAATATAATATTTCATCAACCCCTCGTTTACCATCGAGGCATTTTCCTACCACACCTTTTGGCGTATAATCATACCCGAGTAACCCAATCATATAAATTTGGGCTAGGGTAATAACGATATTGATTACCATTCTTGGTTAAAGTAGTGGGAGGTTTTGAAGTTATTCTCAGAGTCCAATACACCCTAAAGGTTAGTCCAATCTCTATTGAATCTCTTAACAATAACACTAAAACTAGATCCCTTCACAATGCTTGACACATAAACATGAGCAACAACCGACATTAAATCTTAACAGGGTATCAGAACCATATTCATGGTTCCTCAACCTTATCAGTTCAGACCTATTAAACTTAACTATAAAAATACAGATATCTTTTTGGAAATGATCAATGACTAAACGGTAAAAGCAACATTCACAAAATCAGTGTAATCTATATGTGTTTTCACGATAACATTATCAATAACACATACCTCCTACATATGAAGTGGTTCCATCTGTAAGCAGTTTACTTCTCTGAACCCATCTTTACTGTAGCCTCGTGTTGGTTGGGCAAAAGTTGATCAATTCTCAGTTCCTTATATCTACAAAGAAGAGGAAAAAATTAATGTCGAACAAGAGAAGAATAAAAAAAACATTATCGATCTATTGTAATAAATGTAGAGTTTGTTGCAACAAATATGGGGCCTATTGTATCAGATGTGAAGCCTGTTGCATCAGATGTGGAGCCTGTTGCAATAGATGTGAAACCTATTGCAACAGATATAGAGTTTTTTGGAATACATCAAACTAGCCTTTCTGGTGGTTTGAACTGTTCCAACAGTTGCTCCGTCTGTTGCAACATCAATAACAGCATAAACTACAAAGAAACAATACATAATAAACATCAACAACATCATTTGTTCCAACATCATCAACAATAAAGAAGAAACATCATTTGTTCCAACACCATCAATAATACCACACAACAAGTTCAAACAATGCCAACCCCACCAACAACATCAATAAAATCATCAACAACAAAGGAACAAACAAAATACATACAAAAAAATGATACTGCCAACAAGGATTTTAAACTTCTCCCAACAGATGACTTTTTTGCATATTGTAATAAAAATCCCCGGTTCGGTTATTCAATACTTAAAAGTTCCTTTAATTTTTTTTTAAAAATATGATATGGGTAAATGGTAATTAAATAAAAAATAGATGTAAATAACTTGTAAAGAAGATGATGAAAATGAAAGAGAAATAGTGAACCATACCTTAATGTCAAAAGGGGATCAAAACAATAATTTTAGTCAAAGAATATAAGATATGGATTGGTTTAGATCTGAAAGGATCTTTATGAGAAAGAGAATATAAAAGAGAGAGAAAAGATTGTGATAACCCTAAAGTGGAGAGAAAGAAAAAGATAAGAGATGAATAAAATAAATTTAGGGCTGAAGGAGAGATAAGATAATTCTAGATATATTAGGGGTTCCAATATTCATTAATTAATATTCATTAATAATTTAAGGCGTATGAGGAAGAAGATGGGTGACATTAAAAAGACAAGATAAGACTACTCAATGAGATTTTTGAGTTATCCAAGAAATATTTTTTACCGCCTTTAGTAGTACTACTTTATCTACTTAGACATAAGCTTGCTTTAAAATTAAAAGAAAAAAAATATTTTCAAACAGATATGTCTTCTGTTGCAACAGATATCGATATCTGTTTGAAAAATTCTAATAGCCCAGTCATCTGTAATAACAAATGCAAATATCCAGTTGATAATTAAATTAGATATGTCATCTGTTACAACAGATATCAATATCCATTTAAAAATTTTCAACACCTTAGTCATCTGTCACAACAGATGCAAATGTCTATTTGATAATTAAATGAGATATGTCATTTGTTGCAACATATATGAATATCAGTTTGAAAATTTCCAATAGCTCAGTCATTTGTTGGAACCAGGTATGAATGAATGAGTTCATAGGGTCAACTACAACTTCAATAGAGTCTTTGCAATTGCATGGTGTTGGTATTGTGTTTATCCCAATCCTGACTCATCGATCGATCACTCTTAGTTGAAAAGATTCTCATTAACTTAATGTTAAGCTAGTACCTAAATTGATTTAGGTGGAACTAGGGATGAATGATTTTTCATTAACTTAATGTTAAGCTAGTACCTAAATTGATTTAGGTAGAACTAGTGATAAATGAGTTCATAGGGCCAACTACAACTTTAATTGAGTCTTTACGATTGCATGATATTAGTATTGAGTTCATCCCAACTTGATTCATCGATCGATCACTCTGAGTTGAAAAGATTCTCATTAAATTAATGTTAAGCTAGTACCTCAATTGATTTAGGTATAACTAGTGATGAATGAGTTCATAGGATCAACTACAACTTCAATTGAGTCTTTACAATTGCATGGTATTGGTATTGCGTTCATCCCAACTTGATTCATCGATCAATCACTCTGAGTTGAAACGATTTTCATTAACTTAATGTTAAGTTAGTACCTAAATTAATTTAGGTAGAACTAGGGATGAATGAGTTTATAGGGTCAACTACAACTTTAATTGAGTCTTTGCAATTGCATTGTATTGGTATTGCATTTATCCAGACTCGAGTCATCAATCTATCACTTTGAGTTGGAAAGATTCTTGTTAACTTAATTTTAATCTAGTAACTAAATTGATTTAGGTGGAACTAGGGATGAATGAGTTTATAGGGTCAACTATAACTTCAATTGAGTCTTTACAATTGCATGGTGTTGGTATTGCGTTCACCTCGACCCGAGTCGTTGATCGATCAATCTGAGTTGAAAATATTCTCATTAACTTAATGTTAATCTAGTAACTTAATTGATTTAGGTGAAACTAGGGATGAATGAGTTCGTAGGGTCAACTACAACTTCAATTGAGTCTTTGCAATTACATGGTGTTGATATTACTTTCATCTCGACTCGAGTCGTCGATCAATCACTCTAAGTTAAAAAGATTCTCATTAACTTAATATTTTAAAAACTATATCTTTTAAAATTTTAAAAATTAATTAATATCAATTCGAACCAAACTAACAATTTTAAAACTTGTCATTTTTTTCCAAAATTACAAATCAACCCATATAAATCATCTATTTGCGTGAAATTTTTTTCCTCATTTGAAATCTGAAGTTCTTGCTCTCCTATATCTCCGTCTTACTAATACAGACAACAACTACTTAACATATTGCTTAACCCTTCAAAACAGATTAATTTTCTTCCCATTTTTGACCACATAGTTGTTATTTTTGACTTCATTCTCACTTGTATCCATCGTTTTCTCTGTTTTCGCAAGTAACAGAGTCCAAGAAAAGTTCTACATTTGTTGTTATTCTAAAAATTAGGGCTTTTTATTTAATGATGAAAAAGAAGACTTTTAGTTGTATAATCTTTGTGAAATGGTTAATAATTTTGAGTTTTGATGCCAGAAAAATAGAAAGCACCCGAGAAAACCCTAGTTTTTGTCTCAGTGTTTTGTTGACTGTTGTGCTTGATGGGCAATGGGTGGAAGATCTGTTGGGAGATATTAAATAGGTCTTCAAACATAATTCTCATATGTTCCAACTGATGGGTTATCCGTTGGAGTATTTTTTTTGTAATGTGGCATAGAATAATATATTAAAATTTGTCTCACCTTTTTTTACAAAATTATTCAGACATCAAATACAATGTATTTTTTATTTTTCTATTGTTTGTAGTTAAAAGATGTCTCCTAAAAGAAAAGAAGCTTAAAGTGGATCAACTTCTGACCACCCAACAAAAAAGGCTAGAGTACAGATAGATTTAGAGAAACTTCCTGAACAATCTCAATTAAGAAAAAATAAAAATGAGGAAAGTGATAACTCCTTATCACCAATAGGGCATGAATTAATATCAAAATTCCATCATGATACTGTTAAAACCATTAGTATCGTCAGGTTTTGGGTTGCGATGCCGATGGATCGCTCTAAAGAAGTAACTGGTGATCTTGTACTTAAATGTAAGTTGGGGAAAATTTTTGATGAACTTAGGAGTATTATGAAGAATGAAAACATAGACAAACTTTGTAAGAGGAGCTGCTTTACATACTTTCTTAAGCTTTCTGAGGACCGAACTCTCCATTTCCAAATGAGCATGGTATATGGTTTTTTCAAGCACCAGATCAAGTACGCAAGGGATGATAAATATTCGAAGAAGGGAGAAAAAATGATGGATGAAATATAGATCAACTATTGTGGCATGCCAGTTTGTTTTAGATTGAAAATTTTTACCATAGTGACGGGCTTGAGATGCCATCGTCCAGAAGATCTTCTCATCAAAGAAATACCCCACAAAGGGTCTAACAAATTCAAGGAAAAAAAGATGGGTTGTTGGGAATTGTTGGACGTATCTACATAGCGGAGGATTTGATGGCAGATCTCGAGGATGAAAATATACCAAAGCACTACAGGAAGAAATTGTGCTTAGTTTGATTTGTCCATTCCATTTTATTGGCAAGAGATGTCAGGAAAGTCATAGAAGATAATTTGTTAGTGCTTGTTGATGATTTTAAGAAATTCAATGATTATCCTTGGGGATATGACAGCTACTACTTGACTGTCCAATATTAATTGACAAAGCTATCCATAAGGACGATCATATTATACGACTTTCTTTGGGCTTTATGGTAAAATTGATCATTTTTACTCATCCATTAATTTATATTGAATATAGTTATTATGACGTTTTTTGCTTGCTTCCTATTTATATTTTTTTTTGGCTTGGGCATGTGAATCTATTTCTCCCATCCGGAGGTAGTTTAAGGATTATCTAAATGAGGTTTCTCATCCAAGGATCCTTAGGTGGTTGGCTGCAAAAGGAAGCAAAAAAATATTAACGAGGTTGATCTCTTTAACCCTCCAAATGATGTAGTAAGTCTTCTTTCAACTAAAATAATTTGCCTCAAAGAAAGATATTGAACCAGATGTGCCATCTATTGTGATAGATGGGTCATCTGTTACAACAAATTACCCGTCAACTACAACTGGTGCAACAGATGGGTAATCTGTTGCGACAGACGATCTATATTTCACAACAGATTAACAATTTGCTGCTCTGGTTCTCTTAACTCGACTAAACAGATTACCCATCTACTACAAATTATGCAATAGATGGGTAATCTGATGCAATATATTGTCAATCTGTTGTAACATACAGATCAGCTATTGCAGCAGCTAGATCATCTATTGTATAAGTTGTTTGTGTTAACATGTAACCCAACTAACTGTAAATTATTATTATTATATGATTTAAATGCCTCCTGTCTTTTTTATAGGTTGTACATCCTTGGACCGTGCCTACTGAGCAGGAGTTGGGGATGACTTCTTTTATTACTTTAGGTCTTGTTGATACAAAAGTAGGCCCAACGGTAGAGTTAATAAAGAAGGAATTGGCTAGAGAAACAAACATAAGAAGAGAAGTTAGGAGAGGTCAGCATAATATTGAAGCTCTTCATGACCAATTTTTTACTGTAACAGATTCGAATACTTCTTCTGGGGGTGTTACTGGTGGAGTTATTGATGATGGTGGCAGGTATCCTGATGCTGCTGCTACTGTCAGTCGTGATTATAAGCATGTTGGTGCTCAGGAAAAAAAAAATAAGTTTGAAAACACCCCTTGCACTGTAATACCCTATATTTTCCTAGCTTAAATTAACTCTCAATCCATGAGTTATCCTATATAAAATTTTTGAAAGACTTAGTATTTTTTAGTTTAGAGTCACCTATGCATAGAAAATTCAGCTAGCTTTCCAACGATATAAAAATCACCTAAATCCGATACCCGGGTGAAGAGTTATAGCATATTTTGTAAAGCAGTGTGCCAAATTGGCACCCAACGCGTCGCGGAGACCAGCCAACTGACAATGGTCATTTTCCAGTGAGCTAACACGATACTACCGCATTGTGCCACCGACCAATTACCCAATTGTCACTTTTTAAGTATTGCTCCATGATAATGGCATGTCGCACCAAGGCCCATTTTCCCATCCAGTGAGGTACCACGATGGCGTCGCATAGCGCCAGGGCCCCAAATTGAGATTTTCAATGATGAAAATTTAAAACTTTCAGGGGTAATAGGTTCTTTTTTCATTACCCAAATCAACTTTAAACACAAAATTTATGCCCTAAATACCCTATTATGTCATTATTTCCTCACTTGCTCTGACGAATAAAGTACTCTCTCTCAAAAGGGCAAAACCCTAGCTTCAATAATCAAGACTAATCCTTAAGAAATCCTTTAAGAACCCATAAGATTCAGGTATGTTAGGTGTTCATTCATGGGTTCCTTTCACTCATGAAGTCCAAGAACCCTTTTTAAATTTACAAGATCTCAGATTCATGATTTCCATGTTTGAATTAGATTGAATTCATGTTCATGATATTAGTTGGGTTTCAATCCATGATTTAATTGCAAGTTTCATGAAAATTGAATAACATGTGTGATGAATATGTGATTATCTTGATAAACCCATGAATTTATAAAATAATTAATGTATCATGATGTTCATGTGTTGGCCATTATCATGTAAATAATCCATGTACCTAAGTGTTTGCTTAATTGTCTATATGAAGTAAATAGTAGAATATGACATGTCATTTTGTGGTCCTAATCATGTACAAGCTTATGCCTTGCAAGTTTTTGATAAAATGTCTCTATGGATGAATTATGAACAAGTGAACATTGTTATGCTTTTTAAGATCATGTTATATTTTACTTTTTATGCTATCGAGTCCTAGGGTTATTTAATACCCAAAACATCTAGCTGTTTATCTAAAGCTACAGTAGTTATAGAATAGTATCAGTCATGTAATGATCAGTAGCACTCAGTCTATTAGCAGAATTCAGTAAACTCAGTCAGGTTCCAAACTCAGTAAAGCTCAGTATCAGTCCAGTTTAGTTTAGTTTAATAATCAGTGTCTTTCAGTTGGGAGTAGGATTTAGCACCGAACGAATGCAGGGATGACGATTTCCCTGTTATAGAGGTAGAGTCATTAGTAGTAGCCCTTTTACTCTAGAACTGCGTAGCCAATGCAGGATGAGGAGTCACCCACCAGACTATGCTTGACTACCTCCCAGAGGTCACCCTTTAAATTAGGCTTGACTCTGCCCAAGTGTCACCTGTCAGTTAGGTTTTGCATCTTGGTTTTCTAGTGTTAGTACCCGTGGCACGATATTAGCACCCTTCCAACTAGGGTCGCAGGTTGGACTCCTATTAGCTTAGATTTGGGCCATGTTGGTTAGATCATTACCTCCCACGATCTCAGTTTAGAACTCAGTTCAGTTCTACAGAATCAGGACTGTCAGATACAGTCACTTAGTATCAGAACTCAGTACTTAGCTTCAGAAAAGCTCAAATACAATATACATATACATATATATATGTGTGTGTGTGTGTGCATAGTATTACATACTCAATATTTACAGCAGTTTCATTTATCCATGTACTTCCATATGCGGTTACTCTATTTCATTTAGTCAGTTACTATTCATGCATATGAACCCTTGCATTCAGTCTTACCTCATCTAGCATACTAGTACATTCCACATATTAATGCTTACTCTTTCTTTGTGCTATGATATCTCATATCATAGGCTTGGATGTTCAGGTTCTCGACCGTGCTTAGACAGATCCAGTCAGCAGTCGCAGATTTAGTAATGAGTCCTCATCTATCGAGGATATGCTTTTATTTTAGTAATTCAGTAGTTTCAGTATTGCATTAGTTGGAGTTAGTTGGGGGATAGTACCATCAACTCCATATTCAGACAGTTTAGTTAGAGTCTTTCAGACCAGACCAGTTCAGATAATATTTATTTTTCAGATGTTTTACCAGATATTATTATTTATCAGTATTTAGATTTTGAACCTTATGGCAATTCAACCTAATTTCGCATTTATTTCAGGATTATTATTCAATGCTCATAGCAGATATCAGTCATGGGTTAGCTTATGGTCCTTTGGGGTTGTAAGCACCATGTAGTGTTCGGGGTACAAACTTGGGGCATTACATGCACAGGTCTCTCTCACCCCTTTTCACCCTCATATTCTCATTGCAAATGCAAAGTGTGCAAGGACAGAGAGGATAAACTCCTTAAAAATCTAGAGGCTACTGCTAAAGCTGTCGAGGAGTTGAAATCCAAGAGGGGTGTCATACCATACAACAAGGTGAGGGAGCCATACACTCCTATAACGGTGGTTAGGAGGAATAAAAGAGTAATTAGCCAAGTACTCTCCAATCGAAAATCCAAAAAAATTGCAACTCCTCCCACTCCAAGAGTTGTTGAAGTTCAGGAGCTGCTAAAAAAGGTGGACATATATGCGGCACTTGTCTATGAAAAGAAGAAGGAACTACAAGAAATCATGAATGACAAAATGAAGGTTCCAGAAGAATACACCATGCATTCATTTGCCGCCAAAGACTTCACGAATATGATAGATATGCGTTAGTGGTATGTGGACAATGTAAGTTTACTTTTGCTAACCTAGCATTCCTATCTAATCCATGAAGAAGAAGATACACAACAGATGTGTAATCTGTTGCAATATCTAGGTATTTTGTTGCAACATAATACACATCTGTTGCATAAGTTGCATTAGCTGGGTAATCTTTGAACTGATTCAGAGAAGCCTCTGCAATAGAATCTTTCCACTGTCTTCTTATACCACAGTATTTTGATTAAATTCTTTGCCTCATGAGGGGCAGTCAATTAGCGTACCCGGATGCTTATGATATTGCCCATTGGATATTGGATCTCAACTTCTACAATAATTTCAAGAGTAGGTATGATGCTCTCCATAGGCAAGCTCGTTCCGATGGGTCGAGAATTGATCGGTTAGTTTCTACGTTCCAATAGGATGAAGACATGATTAAATATATTAGAGGGAAGAGGCCATATCCATATGGCAAAAGCTGGACCAAGGCAAAGAGAATCCGTACAGTCATGAACGTGGAAGTTAAACATTTTCTCACTGTTAAGATACTACTCGACAAGGGAAAGATTAAGTTTTATGACTGCAACTTACCTATCTTCAAGCGCACGTGCAGCCACTCATGAAGTTTTTCCCCAAGTTGTTGATGCAGAGAAAGTTTATGGATCATTTGTCGGTGAAACTCTTGGAAAAGAAATCATGGGATTTTGGTGGTCAAAATAAGAACATCCAACTTAAAAAAAATAACACCGGTGCCACGTGCGGGCCGTACTCGCTTGCATACATCGAGTGTTTGTTGATCGGCATAGAAATAGCCGGTCTATGTGACGTCGTTGTAGAAAAGATGCAAGAGGTCTGGGCTTATGGGGTATTAACTAAATGCTTGGAGCCTGTGTATAAAGAATAATATGTACAAAGACAAAGATGAACACGATAATAATTTTTTATTTTAAGCCACTTCACTTTACATTACATGTAGTGGCAATTTTTTATGTTCGACTGTAACGCCCTAAAATTGGATCCTGAGACGTCACATGGTGCTTAAGGTCACAAGTGACCCCAAGATAACCCTTCTACTGGCATAACTCATAAGCAACTAAACAAAAAGTATAAATCTATACAAATCTGCGGAAAATAACTCTTTTCTGAATCTAATTGATACAAAACCAAATTTACAAGATTACAATTCTGCCTTTACAACCAAAACTGAAATGGAATACATCAACTTCTACTGACTGTCTATGAAGCCTCTACTAGTATTGATTGTAGGTAGCCAGGTCATGACTCCCGACTATCACAACTCAATACGACCGAATAAAGAAAATACAACACTATTAGTTCTGCATAAGTGACCCAAGCCCTTGAATCAAAAGGACTCATCACCTGCTGACTGGATACCACGAACTGACTGGATCTGAAGGTGTATACTATACCTTGTACCTATATTCTGAGAAAATATTTCCCACATATGAATATATGGGTCAGTACCATGAAAATGTATCGAGCATATGGGGGTGCAATGCATATATAAAATAATATCTTAATATCATCACAATTTATAAAATTATGCATGCTAATATAAATAACTCACTTAGCTCGAATTAAATCATCAAAATCATGGATGAATAATACATGTAAAATAAATCACGTGAGTCATTAAAATAAGTTCCAAATTCACTTTTTGTTTGGTTTCAACTTGTAAAGTAATCAAGTCTTAAAACAACTCTCCTTAGAACATAACATTTCAATCTTTCGGAAACAAGGAACTTTCTCACAAATCATAGTTTTCAAACCATACACACTTATCTTAGATAGAGCAGAGACACACACACACACCATGGGAGTTTCTTATAACCGACATAAACCATTTGAGCTTATCATGGAGTCCAACGTTTTTTCCTCCTAAGGAAGAAACT
>NW_025891696.1:98330-141301 GCF_002878395.1 Capsicum annuum
TCCTCCTAAGGAAGAAACTCCACGTTGGGAAGGAGCGTCATACTCTTGCCAGGGAGTATAACCTCAACTCAGTGATCACAAACTCAGCCTTAGACCCACAAATCTCAATCCTACGGTGGCAAGTAGTTCAAGGGAAGTAGGGTATGCTCACCCACACTTCCCGCTCGGTGCTAAATACTACTCCCGTACTTAAGCTCAGTCTCATTTAGGAAATCCACCTCAAAATAATGTCAAGGGCCTATAATGAAGGCCAAATCATATTTCTCACAATTGAATCATAATAAATTATGGATTCCTATTTTCAACTCAAAAATCATGATATAAATTTCAATTCAAATCTTGGTAAATAATTTGATAAAGGAAAAATCCAAATCGTAATATCATAAAAATCCAATTTCAACCTTGACATAAATATAACGATTCCATCTTCCAAAATATCATCTCAAATTCCTTACTTGTTCAATATCAAAACAACAATCTTTACTTTTGAGAAATACTTATAAAATCATGCCCACGACTCGAGATCAAAATCTTCTTATAATTTCATCACATATATTTAAAACCCAAAATATAAAGATTTAATACATCAAAATCATATCTAAATTTCATACTCAACAATCATCTTGAAAATCTTCACTTATCTCAATTAAAATATTGGGAATAAATTCATGACATAAATATCATAATAAATTCATATCACAAATTTCGTAAATTCATTCTCAATACTCATTTCAAATAAATTCAACAACATCAATTCTTAATAGGAAAATATAAATCAAAATATGTATATCTCAACTCAAATCATATCAAGATAAAATATAATGCTTTCAAATACTCAATTCATGGATAATTACATAAACTCAAAATAAGATAAATTGGTATAAACTTCAACATAATAATTTACGTAATCTTTATAAAAATCAAGTTTTGGGCACAAGACCGGAAGGATTATTCTTGTTCAAATCCCACATACCTCAAATTTGTGACTTTGGATGAACTTGAGATTCCGAAACTCTACTCATAAAATATTAGGTGCTTCTTGAAGATCTCAACATGGGAATTATGATTCCTAAATTATTTTGGAATTCCTGCGGTTGAATTTTTAGAGATCTTGAATTCTTGGTTGAAGCTCATGTGTTTGGTTCTTGAGAATTTTCAGATAAATGACCAAATTTTGGTCCAATGTAAGCTGAATCCTATTTTAAAGCATGATTGGGGGATGATAAATGACCAAAATGCCCCTAAGGAAACAAATAAAGTCACATTTGTCCCTCAGTCACTGGTTTGATATGCTGAAGTAAATTGATCATAAATTTTTACTCCAATGATAAAATTGTATGAAACTAATTTTATTGGAAAGAAGACTCAAAGAGCTTTTATTTGATATACAGTAACTCACCCAGTTCATTAAATACAGGAAGTTATGATCGTTGGAAGTTGACCCTGAAATGCTGAAAACTGGGCAAAAGTAGTTTGCTACTGGTTTGAAATCCAAACGCGGCCTTATACGTTCTAAAAAATTCTAAAACTAATCCTATATGTACTATGAGCTTGCTCGGTCATAAAACAACTTGAAAATTGAAAAATGGATATCGGAAAGGTCATGAATTAATTTTCCGAAGTTTGAAGGTTCAAAATAAACTAAGTGTTGAACACTTAGCTAAAGTTCTAAGTGTTAGGCTCCATGTGACTCGTTTTGAAAGCTCTAACGACGAGGGAACTTTGCGGGGTCTTACATCGACGAAAGTTGAATTTTTATAATGCAACAGATTATCTATATGTTGTAATAGATATTATATTAGTTGTGATAGATTGATTATCTCTTCCAATAGGTTGGTCATCTGTTACATTATGCAGATGTTTCTCAATCTATCTGTCGCAACAGATATACAATCTGTTGCAACATATAATCTATCTGTTACAACTGATAGGTAATCTATTGGAACAAATTAAAAAAATAGGGAGACCTATTATATAATTTCCAACAGATGACCAACATATAGCAACATATGTCTAAATTTGTTTGATAAGATATGTCGTCTGTTGCAGTAGATGTATTATCTGTTGTGATATTTGAATCTAGTATTCCATTTCAATTAACAAGTTCAAGACAAAACTAAGGATTAAATTGTATTCATAGATATCATAAAATAAATCGAAGTCTTCGGAAATTACATGAAATAACTCAATAAATACATAAAATATAAAAAAATTATTACAGGTAAAAATGATCTACTCTACAAATAAATCACTAAGTTAACCAAGGAGGAGAGATTATTACTTTGACAGACTAAAGATATAAAGATCTACTCAATGTGGACAACTTGCTCTTCATCCGGTGCTACGGAATTCGGCTTTGATCGTCGTGGATCTTTAATGTCGCTTGTGTACGATTTTTGAGCTTTCGCCTCTCTGTGTTTTCATAAAAGAGCAAAATATCTTTTGTGGAGTAATCCGACATCAAGTCTATTATTTGATACTTGTAATCCATCGCTCAAATACTCGACTTAAGAGGCAACAAAAAGACTGCAATCCTTACATTTTTAAAAAACAGATAATCCATATCTTGCAGTTTATGTAAGTATTGTGAAATTTATGAAATAAAACTAAATCATGATACTTATACTTACAGTCTACCAATGGTTTATTGAGCAATTCCTTCAATATATTCTACATCAAATGGATTACCCATTTTATCCTACTATGCTTCAATCGTCGACCAATCAGTATGAACCTTTTGTTCAAAAAAGCAACTCATATCAAGGTAAGTAGGTAATATTTTTGCCAATTTTTGTATCTCAAACGACAGCCCGAAATGTCTCCTTCGCGACATCGACTCATAAACTCAGATGCCCCTCTCTTTTAGAATGATGACAGCCAACACCCAATGAAATTCATTACCACAATTTATTGGGATGTACACTTCATCGATCAAATGCCAAGGTAAGTCAATTGGAATGCTAAAACCTTTGATGGTGTTGATTAAGCATTTCTCATTTCGAGAAAATTCTGGCTGTTGTTGACAATACCTGTCATAGGAATTGTTGATGTAAACTTTGAACAAATAATTGCCTGTCGTGTACCTATATTATTATTGTGTTTGTAACTTGGCCTTCTTTTGGAGGTATTAAAAAATGACATCAACGTGCTGCACATATTATCAAATATTTCAGATTACGGGATGAAAAAACTAATACACAAATGCAATTAAATAGAGTATTAATTAATAGTAATATGTATGACATTTAAACCTCATCATTCCACCAAGTTTGTGGTTGTGACATCAAATAGAACCAATTCTTTATTTTGGATATGCAACAACAAAGTCGAACATATCAAAACCAAGACTCGATTCATTCACTTTGTAGTGTTCGTCATTTTGTTTTCTACATGATGATTTATATGTGGTAATGTCATGTTTTTACAACAAGAATTATATCAATCAATATATGCTTTAACAACCCATCGACAATCTATTTTTAATAGTCGTTGATCAACTTTGTTAGTTTTTTTGGAGCCTCGTTCGAGATGTTAAATCCTTCAAAGAGATAATTCTTTCATTCTCCTAAACTGACAGGCTCTACTTTTTCTTCTTCTTTGAAAGCAGTTGATGGATTATCAACTATGATATTATGCTCTTCAGCAATAGCTTCTATGTGAAATCTACCCAAAAAGCCAGAATTGTCAATGCTAACTACAAATATATAAAAGATTGTCTATCCATTGCAATAGATGAGTCTTATGTTGCAATAGATGAATTATCTATTGGGACAAATTTGAACAGGTAGAATAGAGTGGTATGATAATTTTGAATAGATGACTCATCTATTACAACATAAGACTTATCTGTTGGTACAAATTAGAACAGTATGAAATCCTGTTTGATTTGTTGAAACAGAAAGACATATATTACAACAGACAACACATCTGATGCAACAGGTTAGATAACAGTTGCAACAGATGTATATATCTATTTGATAATTTTCAGCAGATGTATCATCTATTAAAACAGATATGTGATTATTTGTTTGTTGGACCAGATGATATATATTCACCTTCTTCAACTCGTACTGCTCTTCTATGGCCTTTGTATATTAAACAGTGGTGCAAGAAAAAGATAGAAGAGTTTCAATTTTACTTTTTCGATGCTTAATTATGCCTTGGAAATATCTTTCCTTCTCCTCTAAGCCACCTTGATCTCTAGTGGAGTGTATAGATATGAAATTCTCTTTGATAGAATGACACCCCTCTTGAATGTCACTTCCTTTATAGAAGTAGTTAGTGTATTAATAGCATTAATCACTCTATTATGTTTCGCCTTACAGTCGTGACATTTGCATGCAGAACATTCGTTAGAAGTGGTAAAATCTATATAACCAGTATGATCATAATCATAATGGCTTGTTATTTTAAAAAATGTAAGAGGAGCATCATTATCCCTAACAGCAGCACCACTACCACTACCACTACTACTACCATCATCAACAACAACAAGCCCAACCTCCAAAATTATTTTTCTTGTGATGGTTGTTGCTTCAAACAATTCTATATTTATTCTATCAACAACCTTAGAGTCCGATAAAGTTTGCACAGATCGTAAAGTAAGAAAAAATGGCATCTTCAACTCTTGATTGGTTAGAACAAGCCATGGATGGACAATCTAAAATAAATTAGTACATATATTAGAATGATGATGAAATCATTTAAAATAATCATTAATTAAAATAAAAACTTTATTAGAATTAGACTTACTGGTTCCTTCGGCGGATTGAAAAGATTAAGAAATTTTGTATTTTTATCAGTTTTGGCCGACAACCATCTCAGAATTCTTGGACAGGAAACTTTTTCCTGGTAGTTCACTTATTGTCTCAAATAAGGAATGGCTTCAAATGCCTAAGCCTATAACATAATGTCAATAAATCAAAAGCATTATTGAATATAAAAAATAAATCATATCATAATAAAATAAATATTTACCATAAAAGCCCATGAAAAGCCATATAAGTTGACTGTCTTTGATGTTAACGAAGTCAATAAATATTTGATAGTCATTTTGAAGCTTTCATAACCCCAAGTATAGATGTTAAATGCCTTAAGATCCTTAAAGAGATTTATTAAACCAAGGCTTATGTTGTTGTTAACGTCTCTCGCCTAAAGAATATTATGTACAAACCAAATCAAGCACAATGATTGCTTATGCTTCTTTGAAAATCCTTTACCTTTCAACACTTCTATCAATTTTTTATTTTTGAAGCTTGGACCAACAATGGACACCAGGTTATCACGATCACTCGACTTGTCTTTGTCTTTTTTGAGTGTTCGGGGTGCTTTTTGGATTAGAGTAGGTATAACTTAGGAAGGAGAAGGAGGATAACATTTTAGTCCAGTAACTATGGCAAACTTCTTCCAATCAAAACAAACAGGCATGCCACATTAATTTATCCATACCTCATCCATCTTATCTTTGTTTTCATAGATAAACCTACGCTTGAGAAGATCATTTACCATTTTCATCTGGAAACGAGCATTGTTGTCCTACGGTAAATCAAGATATTGCCCAAAGAAGCTTTTCCTGAAATAAGAATTCAATTTTTATTCTCGAAGTATTTTTTTGAAGGCGTCGAAAGATTTTCCCATGGATGACTTAACCACGAAATCACCCGTTAGATCTATGGCACTATCGCACTACATTCTCATAGGATAATGATCAATGCTAAAGGTTTTGACCAACTCTTCGGTGGAAGGACTATTAGCATTTGGATCATCTTTTTTGAAATATTCCTCCTCCCCGTGTTCATTATCTTCTGCTCCTGATTGAGATAACGCTTGTAAAACAAGCTCATAGAGTGGTGGATATAGCCTAGCTTCTTCACTTGTTCTTTTACTTGAACTTGATTTGGTTTCTTTTCTTTTGGGAGCCATATTATCTTAAATTAACAGGAACATAAAATATATTATAATTGATTAATGCATCGTTAAAAAAAGATAACAGTAAATCTAATATGCACAACAGTAAAATAATAGTTCCAACAGATCACACAGTTGTTTCACTAAGTATGTTATCTGTTGAAATATATAACTGACCTATTACAATGGATGAGCAAGCCGTTGGAAATAATAAAAATAAATCACTAATCTGTTGCACCAGGTAGTTTATCTGATGCAACATATAACGAATCTGTTGCAACGGATAAGTAAATCATTGAAAACAATAAAAATAGATCACTAATCTGTTGTACCAGGTAGTTTATCTGTTGCAACGTATGACTAACCTATTGCAACAAATGCGTAATTCATTTGAAACAGTAAAAATAGATCACTAATCTGTTGTACCTGGTAGTTTATCTATTGCAACATATAACCAACCTGTTGCAACGGATGAGTAATTCATTGGAAACAATAAAAACAAATCACTGATCTGTTGTACCATAAAGGTTATCTGTTGTAACATATAACCAACGTGTTGCAACGGATGAGTAATCTATTGGAAACAGTAAAAATAGGTCACTGATCTGTTGCACCAGGAAGTTTATCTGTTGTAATATATAACCAACCTATTGGAACGGATGAAAAATCCATTGGAAATAGTAAAAATAGATCACTCATCTGTTGTACCAGGTGGGATATTTGTTGTAGCATATAACCAACTTGTTGCAACGGATGAGTAATCCGTTGGAAACAATAAAAATAGATCACTCATCTGTTGAAACAAATCACTCATCTGTTGCAAAATGAGTTATCTATTAGATTTTTTTTCAAACAGAAGAGTCATCTGTCGCAAAAGATGAATGATCTGTTAGATTGTCCATCTGTTGTATCAAATTTACATTATTGCGTTAGATTTTGATATGTTGCATCAGATGGTTCATCTGTTGCAATACCATTTTTAATAAGAAAAATAATAAATCAACCCAGCAACACCAACACAATACACACACACTAATAAAAATAATAGTGACCAATAATCACAAACAAATTGAATCAATAGTTCGACAACAAGAAGAAGAAATACCAGAAATTAGGATTTTATTCTGTCCATATTTCAAATTTAAGTAAGAAATATTGAAATTGTTAACCAATACTAGCAGAGAAGTTGGCTCAAGTTCCTCTGTTTCTTCATAACTAAAAAGACACAACTTTTTACATGCGAAAGAAGAAATAGGACGACCAAGAACTCGAAGTTGTTGTCGCCGGAGAAGTCTTCACATTGATTGACGGTTAAAAGTCAAAAAGGAACTAGCCCGACTATTTGTTGCCAGAGGTTGAAGTCGTCGGGGATTGAAGGAAGAAATTTTATAGAACTGTTGTTGGGAGAGAGTTGAGAGAAGCTGTCGAGAGAGAGAGGAGAGAGACGATCGATGATTTGGATTGAAGAGAGCCATGGGTTGGGTTGATTTGTATTTTTAAAAAGATTAGAAAGTTTTAAAAATATTAATCAAGTCCACAATTAACTTAATTAAGTTTTCTAATTATGTTTGACCCTTTAAGTTGGTCAATGTCACCAATCCTTCATTCAAGACTTAAAAGACACCTTTCCTTCAATTTTCTCTAGAAACTGTCAACTTTACTATTTCACGACCATCACTTCACATAATTGCCACATTTAGTTCAAGCTAACTGTTGTATAGCTTTTATGGAAATAGTTGGCGTCTTAGCTTCCAAATTGCTTTTTGATGGGCTTGTTGGGCCCATTTGTCAATCATTTCTTTATGTACTAGATGTTGAGGCCCGTGCCAACAGGGCCCTATATGTTATTTTTTAATCTCATATGTGACATAAATAAAATTTTGATAATCAAACATATTTTTAATACATTTTAGATATCTTAAGTTGTTAATTGTTGCGATTTATAATATCTTTTATGTAATTTTTAAATAATACATGCTACTCTCATTGTTCAAATTTTTGTGGCATCGATAGTCAATTATATTCTTAGAATAATTTAAGTTTTTAATTATTGATCTTTATAATACCTTTTTTTATTCCAATTTAAGTGGGGCTAATATAATTTCTAGAGTCAACTAAATATTTTATATCCTTAAAATTTTTAAGTTGTTGGTTATTGTGATTTATAGTATATTTTTTAAGTATTTTTTTGAAATATATAACAAAATACTTTTTTAGATACTTTAAGTTTTTAAATATTGTAATTTATAATACTTTTTATGTAATTTTCAAATAATACATGTTACTCTCCTCGTCCAAACTTTTGTGGCATTGATACTTAATTATATTTTTAACTATTCCAGTTTAAGTGACACTGATATAATTTTGATAGTCACCAAATATTTTATATCTTTTAAATTTTTAAGTTATTAATTATTGTGATCTATAGTATTTTTACGTTTTTTTTGGAATATATAACAGATTTTTATTTTAGATATTTTAAGTTGTTAAATATTTAATTTAAAATATATTTTATTTAATTTTTAAATAATATATTTTAGTCTCCTTGTCCAAAATTTTGTGACACTGATAGTCAATTATATTGTTATAATAATTTAAATTTTTAATTACTGTGATTTATAATACTTTTTCTTCTATTACAAATTAAGTAACAATGATATAATTTTAAGAGTCAGTCAAATATTTTATATCTTTTAAATTTTTTAAGTAATTACTTATTGTAATTTACATGAATTATTTCATTTTTTTTTTTGAAATATATAAAAAATTAAAAAAATAAGACACACAAATTAAAATGGATGAAAAAATGAAGGCAAGGGAAAGGACCAACAAAGTTGTGCCAAAGGAGATAGATTAACCTTTAAATTTTTTAAGTTTCCAATTACTGTGATGTATAATATTTTTTATGTATTTTTTTGAAATATATGACAGATTAATCTTTTTTTTAGATATTTTAATCTGTTAACAATCGTAATTTATAATACTTTTTATTAATATTAAATAATATATGTTATTCTCACTATTCAGAATTTGTTGGCATTGATAATCAATTGTATTTCTTAAATTGTTTAAATTTTTAATTATTGTGATTTATAATACTTTTTTTTATTTTCCAATTTAAGTGGCATGATGCTTAGATGACTATAATAATAACTAGTTTCATGAGGCATGTGCTGAGTCTGGGCCTACACTCAAAGTATAAAAATAAAAATTTATATCATATATTTTTTTATTTAATAATTAGTATATGTAATGATCTGTTAAACAAGTCTTGATGATAAGTTTTCATAATTATTAGAATTTTTAATCAGATAATTGGATAATTTTAACAAAAATATTATTTATAAGGAACAAAATATTATCAAAGAATTAGAATATATTAAAAAGCTACAAGTAATTAGATATTTTATATAATGACATAATTTAGAATATTTAATAATTTCACTTCGATGAATATCATAAATGAAAAAAAAATATATTGATATTTTTATAAAATTTGTGAGTATTTATTTTCTTAGTTATAGCTAAGAATAAATTTATTTTATTATTTATTGAGTTTTAATTTCTCCCATAGTTTTAGTGGCAATAATTTTGCTAATTACATTTTTTTTCATCTTATAGAACTATCAAAACAAACTCAATGCTTTTAAGCTTATACTATAATAAGAGTAACCTATCCGTCACATTTTAATTATTGTTTTATATTGTGTCCACTACAAGAAACAATAAATACAAGATACTATTCATTATCCTATAATATGAAAAAGAACAATGGGTTGTAGTTGAAATCATTTAAAATTTTAATTTTGTAGGAAAAGTTAGCTTGATTATTGTTGATTCAAAATGAAACGAGTTTTAATTAAATAGTAATCTAACATGTAGCAAGAAGAAACCAATTATAAAAATCCAAGTGGATCGGTCTTAAAAAAATGAATAAAGGCGAAAATGAAAATATGTAGTAAAAAACACTATTAATTATCATTTGTAGTAATTTCATTTTACCAAAAAATTGAAATATCAAAAAAGCCTTAGCGAGGACTACAAAAATCTAAATATTCTCTATGCTATAGTGTTAAAAACTTCTCTTCAAAAACATTTGTAGTAATTTCATTTTACCAAAAAATTAAAATATCAAAAAAGCCTTAGCGAGGACTACCAAAATCTAAATATTCTCTATGCTATAGTGTTAAACAATTCTCTTCAAAAGTTGTTCAAGTTTTATCATTTTATTTTTCAAAAGAAAATTTGACTTACTTTGGAGCTAAATTTTGTTATATTAATTCAATAAAATTAGAAATTAGATATTCGAAACTATATGAAAAACAAATATCGTAAACTGCAATGATTATATCAACATAATAATATTTTTTAAAAAAAAACATTGATTAACGCTCATGTAATTTGATCCTCAAAAGTGAAATGTGGAAAATATTTTAAGATGAAGAAGAAAATAATTTAATAATAAAAAAAAGAAATTCAACCAATTACAAAGATTCATGTGGAAAATCGTAAAAGGAGAATTATGACAAAACAATGCCACATGCAAGATTTTTTTACCATAAATTTCAATGTGAGAACTACCAAAAATTTTTCTCTTTCTTATATATCGTTACTAGTTATATGTGGCCCGTGCTAAAGCACGGACCTAAATTTTAAATATAAAAATAATAATGAATTAATTAATAAAGTTTAATTTGTATCATATTCTTTTACGGCATAAAAAATAAAATCTAATGGTACGTTAATATGTATTGTTGATAAATTTTTAATGTTATTAATTTTGTCAAAAATCTATAATGATTAAAAAAATATAGAGTAATTTAATTAATTTTCTAATCCATAGTTTTGACACATTGCTTTCTCCTCTATAAAAGAAGCGGATTTCGCTATGGTGCCTTAATTACATAGTATGAATTCAACAAGATTTTTTTGGTTTTATAAGAATTCATTTATCTTAATTTTTTTTAAAGAAAAACTATTAATATTTTCATGATTATATGAAACATAATTATTCAAATTAGGCATAAAAGTTAAAAATAAAACATGTCATAAATCAGAGGACGTAAAGAGCTAAAATAATTCATAAAATTTTGCTATTGCTTCATTCTAATTTAAGTGCGCTACTTTCTTTTTTTGATTTGTTTCAAAAAGAGAGTGTGTTTCTATATTTAGTAAGTTTTTCAATTTTAACATCCTCTGTTTAAGACTACATAATTTAAAACATCATACTCCATATGAGTCATATTAGTTATCCATCAAAAATAATAGTTATAAATTACTTGTCAATTTACAAAATACTTGTGATTCTTTTTTAAAGCATAAAAAAAGTTTTAAAAGATTAAAAAGAATTTCTTAAGGGTTAAATTAGTAAAACTATCCTTCTTATTTATGATTTTTTAATCACATATGAAGGAGAAATTTGACAACTAATATGAAACGGAGGAAGAATACCCCTAATTAAAACCACAATATTTAAAAAAATTCTCCTTTTATTTCTTAAATTTTTTGTCCATTCGAACTAAAATAGTTAAATTGAAATGGAAGGGTTACAATGTCAAGATACACCAATTATAGAGACCCACACAGAAATAGAATTAAAGAAGAAAATTGAATGTCAAAAAGAAGAAACAAAAGACAAAAGATAAAAATGAGTGCAAGAGAGAAAGGAAAAAAAAAAACAGATAAAAAATAAAGTCACATGGAGCATCTTAAAAGGATGGATAACTCAATAATCTGATACCGATAAATCAATAATATTTTGTCGATTTGAATCTGTCATTTAAATCCATTTTTGCACACTTTCCTTGTCTGGATAAATTTATAATTTTTAATTTATAGGTATTCATAACTTATGACTATTGACTTATTTTATTTTTTGGCTTAGCAATAAATTTTTAGAAGATTTTTCTTTAACAACACCCAAAAATAATTTTAAGTTAAAAGCATAAAAAATAAATCAATTCCAAAGGACTAATAGACCAGATTAAGTAAGGGAAAGAAAATACCCATACAAACTACAATTTGCTACACCAAAGATAGAGCCCACGTTGAATGATTTAAAGAAAAAAATAAGTGGAAAAGTGAAAACATAAATTGGAGAACATGTGTAGAAATCTGATTCATCATTCTTGGCTGTGAGGCCGACCAAAGTATGGATTGTCCCTTATATTATGTAGTAATAATTAGGAATAACATAGTAAAATCTTGATAGAAGCAATGAAGTTGATATGTCTTAAATGACTTATAATAACAAATTAGAAGTAATATAAAAAAATTATTATAAAAAAATACTTGTGGAAAAAAGTGGACCTTATATAAGACGTCAAGTTAATTCAACATTAAATATTATTAATTTTTTTAATACCTAGATGATTCTGTAATAATTTTTTAATACTTAAATGACTTATAATAATAAATTAGGGGTGATATAGTAAAATTACAGTTGAAACAATGAAAGCAGACCTGTCGTAAATGTCTATTTTATTTTTTAATTAAATATTATTAATTTTTTTAATACGTAGATAATATATAATAATTAATTAGGGGTGATATAGTAAAATTAAGAAACAAGCAGCTGAACGGTCTGCAAGCAGGATGACCGAAAGCTGCTCATTCCCTCTCCCATTCACACTCATTATATAGAGTTATGTCCTTTACATATTTTAAGTTGTTAATTATTATTATTTATAGTAATTTTTCATACCATTTTCAAATAATTATCCCAATTTATGCAACACTGCAAAAATTTAGAATAGCAATCTTTTTTTTAATCATGCCTTTTAAATATTTTAAAATTAATTATTGTAATGTATAGTATTTTTATGTAATTTTAAATAAATATTAATAATTCTAGGAAAATCCTCAAATAATCATAAATGAAACTTTGAGGAGCTTAGTTGTCATTTTTAAAAAAGGACCCTAAGTTCCTCATTCACTCATTCATTTTCCAAACTAACCATAAGCTCACCAACAAAATATAAGTGGGACTTTGAGGAGGTTATTTATCGTTTTTGAAAGTTGACCCTAAGCTCCTCTCATTCTTATTTTTTATATGTCTTTTAAATATTTTAAGTTGTTAATTATTATTTGTAGTATTTTTTATAGCATTTTCAATAATTATCCCAATTTAAGCAACATTGCAAAATTTTTGAGAAGTAATCAATTTTTTTATCATGCCTTTTAAATATTTTAACATTAATTATTGTAATGTATAATATTTTTTTTTACGTAAATTTTAAATAAATATAAGTAAATCTAAAAAAATCCTCAAATAATAATAAATAGAACTTTGAGGAGCTTAGTTGTCATTTCGAAAACACGACCCTAAGCTCCTCATTCACTCTTATTATATAGAGTAATATTTGGTCTGTCAAAATAATTATATTTTTTTAGTTTAGTATACTTACTTTGCATGTGTGTTCCATGTTATTCAATAAAATTATATATATATATATATATAAATAAAATTATTTTAAAATAGCAATTAACATTATAATTCTAATTAACACCATGAGACTAATAACACGATAGTTTCAGTAACATTTTTGAGTCAATTAAAATTCATAAAGAATTAAACATACTTAACGAGTAAAGTAATAATGTGAAAAGGGAAAATATAATTGATGACAACAACAATTTTCAATAAAGATCTAGAAAAACAAACACAAAAAAATTAACAAATGAAGAAGAAGATGAACATGAAATTATAGTAAAATAAATGGATTGAGGATTTCTGTATTGATTCAAATTAGTTTGGTGTTGAGGCATAACTTTTTGTAATATTAGTATATTACAAGGATTAAAAACCTAAAGCAAAACTCCTTAATAAATGTCAAACAATCGTAATCTTAACATACTTCAAAATTTTTGTCTAAACTTATGCTTAAGTCATCAAAGAAAAGATAAAGAAATATTTTAGAACCTTAAAATTTAAAAGAACATTACCTAAAAAAAGTTCACCAACTAGGAGTATGAAGGTCGAATGGCTGGTGTAACACTTTATTACCTCCTAATTTACTACTCTAATTCATATCCTTCACAATATCTTATGTAGGATTCGTCCTCGTTAAATTAAAACTTCAGCTAGATGAGAAAGCTAAACCAAAAAAAGATAATTATCACAACAAATAATGGGGTCGAACAATTGCACATGTACATAGTTTTAACAATTCGTTGGTGCTCTAAATAATGAAAATTTCAACGTAACAAGGGGGGGGAGGGGGGGGGGGGAGAAAGAACGATACATAAAACATTAGAAGAACCTTCTTAAAATTTTATTTTAGTGTAAGAGATCGATAATACTATGTGTCACGATTCAAACTATCAAATCGTGAGGACACTTACTCTAATCCACCTAATCCACCTAGATAGGAGAACCCTTAACAACCCTTTCAACATGATATGCGGAAGTCTTAAATAAATGACAATAACCAAATTTTATTACAATTGATTTGACAAAATTAAATGCGAAAAATGAAAGTCATCCCTAGGACTCAACCTATACAGGTACAATAGCTTCTAAGTGAGAAGGTAAGATTGGACACAACTTCAATCATGAATGAGGACTAAAAACTATTGGAGATCACTATATGCAATAATCATGAAATCAACACTGATTCCTGCGAAAGACTATTCCTAAAAAGTATAACAAGAATAATATCAGTACAAACAACACGTATTAGTAGGTATCATTGACTGATTAGAATTAGATCATATAAATACAATATGAAAATCACAAAAGAAAATATAAAAACTTATATAACAATTTAATCGATAACACTATTATCCACTTATTTTATCTTCATCCCTTGTTTAACCTCAATGATTATTATAAGTCAATCCACTTTTCTTACGCCTTGATTGACCTCAATGATAAATGAAAATAAATAATCATCTCCTTGGAACTAGTACAACTCTGAACACATATTATGACAATTATTCCAAGTTCATGACACTTAGCCTTTTCAAGTAACTCTACAACTTCCGCCAAGTACAAGTCAAGAGACAACAAGTCAAGTCAAATCATGACCAAGTCAATAATCATAACTCTAATAATATTCAAGTCAACAAGCCATGAATATAAATATATCCAAGTCAACAAACCATGACTCTAACAACAAACATTTCAAAATATATGATAATCAATCGGACCACATAAGAGTCCCATAATCACAATATAAACTAAGAGTCCCATGATGTTGTTGTAGGTTCCTTGAGTGAACCAGTCCTCATCACTAACCTTAAGTAAGATTATCCCATATTTCAACCACATATAATATCAAGTTCATCCTTTTATGGTAATTGTTCTAATAGATCACTACATTATGAGCTCACACAATCTCCTTATCCATTATATTTGTGATATTTCACATTACAATCCGTCATGAAGTCATACAAATACCAAACACCCATCAAGAATTCATCCATATAGTATAATAATACATAATTAAGTCTTTATAATATTAAATTCAGATTTTATCCGTCCAAACTCCATGTCCATAGGCCTAAGCATGATTTCTCCTGTCAAATAGACATTATAAATATGATTACTAGTCATAGTCTACTACCCATAAATCATAACTTAGCTGGATGCAAAGTTGCTGCAATAAGTAAGCTATGTCATGGATGATTTTTCTTATTCTTAACATTTTCAAAGGCTAGATCATCTAATTATAATAATTACAAGAGTAATTAATATACTACTCTTCAAATAAATACGTTAGAAATTTAATCCCACTAATTCTACCCTCATTTATGGTTTACAATATTACCCAATGGCCAATTAGTCCAATCTAACTCCATTAATAGAGTTTTCAGGCTAAAGGTTCCAACTTTATTGAATTCAAGGTCCCCACCTATCAATTTTTATGTCTTAGAATCACTAATTCATGCTAAAAATCATTAATGAATAATTTAGAAGTATATTTACCCAACTTATAAATTTTTTCCAAAACATCATGATCTAAGAGTTCAAATGCCCAAGAATTTAATCATTAAATATTGTTCTAATGATTCTAGGATGTTAAAGAATTGAAAAATAAAGAAGATAACTGAAGAAACTTATCTTAACGAAGAATTTTAACCCATACCTAGAGAAAATCACCCCTTTAGGGCTTAGGAATAAAAATTTGGGATTTGGAATCTAAAACTCATCAAAAATGAACCGATCGTTACACCATGTTATAAATATAGTTGGACAAAGTTGATATGACTATGATTGACACGAGCTATACACAATATGAGCATTCTTCACAAAGTAATGATGTTTAATTGATGAAATTGTTTTATTTACAATTGAGTATAAGCAATTAAGTCTGAATACATGCAACGATAACTGACAGAAATAAAATCAATAGCCTTACAAATTACAATTGCTAAGAAACACAAGTACAATTTGTATTTGTTTATTCTGTAACAAACAACCATTAGTAGATAATAATACTACTACTACTACTACTAATAATAATAATAATACAAAATATAAATATATTTTAATTGACATAATAACAATAAGAAAAGTAGTCTAGGAACTGGCAATGCAAAAAGATGCGTATCAATTTTTTAGGTTACAAAGTTGTTGCATATATTTAGGACATGGTCATTCCATCTTAAATATATAAATATAAATTTATTTAGTAGTCTTTCTATAATTTAGGTTTACTAATTCTCATTCTACATATTTTAGGACTCTATTGCGCATATTTTTAATGAAGGGCAAAAAGTTCAAATCACTAATCTAAGGTTCTTCACACTTTTAATATATTTTAGATGTAGATGTAGATGTAGATGGAGGAGTGTGTGTGTGTATATATATATATATATATATATATATTATTTTGTCGAAAATATGCATTATATATGTATCAATGATAATATATAAAATTATACATTTCCTGACTATTTTTTTTATCATTCTAGTATTTCAAACCACTCCTAATTCATAATATAAATATATATCGAAATTTTTTCAAACACTTCATTTAGATTGTATGGATACTAGAGAGATACCCTACTTCTCTCTGATTTCTCTTTAGATTTATCTCTCTAAAACAATAATAAAGATTCTGAAAAAAGACTCTATCTCAATGGGGGAAGAAGACTCACATCTTTCACCCTCATGAGAATCCACCAAAGCCACCAGACAAATCAGATAAAAATAGCTACAAAATGAAGCTATTGACTACTGAGGATTTCATTGATGTTGATGTGGAGAATTTATATGGTTCTCAAAATCCAATGGAAAAGGTAGTTGACATGTTGGAAGCATGTACAAATGTGTCCACTAATAAAATTAAAATCATCACTCTTACCCATGAAGACAATGAAAGGTAGTGTACTCTTTGGAAATACTCACTTGTCATTAAGTTAGTTGGATCATATATAACTCATTAGTACTTGTGAACCAAACTACAACAACTATATAAAATCATGGATCAAGTTTTGCTCATCGATTTGGGGTCGGATTATTACATTCTTAAGTTTTCAACTGCAGAACATATGAACATAGTTTTAAATAATGGTCATTGGTTTGTCTACGACCATTATTCATCTATTCAAAAATTTAAACCAAATATTATTCCTGAAAATGATATCCTTTCATCCTCCGTTGTATAGGTACGCCTGCCTCACTTCCCCCAAAAAAACTATGATAGTGTTCCACTACAAAAAGTGAAGAACTCTAAAAGATGCATGTACAAACTCTTCACTTAGAGGGAGATATGCTAGTCTATGATTTCAAATTCTGTTTGAAAATATGGTTCCTAACCTGATTCAGATTGGTGAGCATACACAACTGTAGAACAACTTTTTGATAAAATATGTGAAATATGTGTATCTGTATTATTTGACTACTTTACCCCTCCTCATAGTTGCATTATGGTAATTCTGGATTGTGGGGGTAATTGACATAGTTTTTGATGTATTTTGGTACCATTTATGCGATATTGTGATTTTTTATGGCTTTGAAAGCCTTATTTTGAACTTATGTGGATATCTTTTGATCTGTGCAATGAATGGCTGAATGGACTATGCCAAAACTCCAAAATATCAATTTTAGGTTGGGTGGACCTTTGGTTCGGGTCTTGATGCACCCGAGCTCATTTCGACCTATTGGTCGGAAAGTTGGAAAATTAGAAACTTGGATGTGGGATCCATATTTGGTCGAAACGACCTCGGATGGAAAATTTGATTTTGCCAGCAGATCCAGAGTATAGATTTTAGGGTGATAACATATTTGGTGTGATTTTATGATTTTTAAATCTCATTTTGATCCTTGATTTGGAAACTTAAGATTTCAAGTTTCGGGTGTCAACTTTATGAAAATGATGTTTTTCAAAAATCTGATATCGCCATTAAGGATGGAGCATCAAATTTAGTGTGGTTACATATTTCTTTGCATATATTGGACTCCAAAAGAATTCCGAACACCCCGTCGAAGTCCAAATTAGACCTTAAAAAAACAAGTTTTTTTTTTGCTATAGCTGGTGCAGAAAATCTGCACTATTTAAGCAGCATTTTGGGTCCATTTTGTGCACTTTTCACCTTGCTTCTGGAGAGTTAAACTCTAAAATAGTGTGAGATCATAAAAGTGAAGCTTGTGGGAGTCTGAAAATCTAGATTAACATCTATTTCTTGATTCTACTACGGATTTAAGGTAAGAATTTCACCTTTTTCTTAATAATTTTTGATTAATTTCTCAAAACCCCAAAAATCTTAAGATTTGATTTTAAACCTCAATTTCACTTGAATAATGTTTTTATCTTATAATTACTAGTTTTTCATCAATTTAACCTTCAAAACAACTCTCCATGGGTCCCACATCGGGAGGTCAAAACTTCAAAACACCTTATACAACCTTTTTTTAAGAAATATGCCAGAAAGGAAATATAAAATATGTAGATTGTATATGGATTGATGAACTCTCCATGGGTCCCACATTGGGAGGCTTGACTCCGTCCGTGTATATGGGGATTGTACGACGATCCTGGAGGTTGTGCGATGACCTCGTGCATCATCATCATCATCATATACATTGCACTTGATTTATTGTATTATGTTGTGCTTGTATTTCCATATTAACTTGCCATCTATCTATTTGTTCTATATACTGACTTGTTAATGTCTAAGTATTTTATCTTCCTTTATTTGTATGTGGTGATCTTGAATATACATGTTCCTATTTGTTCTACTTGTATAAGATAGAAAGTGTATTGTATCCTATCTGGTGTGTTGTTTATTATGTGTGGATACTGTACAACTATTAGTGCAAGTAGTGTGGGGTACCGTTGTGGGACTTTTTCTAATTGCAGGTGATGTGCCCTTAGTGTATATTTTGTATGCTTTATTTAATACTTTGCTTGGTCAGCCTATGATCCCTACTGAGTACAGGTGTATCATATTCAGCCCATTGCGCCCTTTTGGTGCAGGTCCTAGATTGAGTGCACCTCAGACTGGTTGATTTCGAGGCGCCTTCAATTACTCAAGATAGTGGTTGGACATTTTTACACCCAGAGTTTGCCTCTATCTTTTTGTATTAGTTAGGTCTTTATTAGTATTCAGAGACGGAGATTACTTCTTTGTGGTTATTTTTCTATGTATTTGGCTCATGGATTGTATTATTCTTACAGTATTGACACCTAATTTTGGTCATGATTGGTATTTTGGATAAGTTCTTTCTGCATTGTTATTACTTGTGTGGTTTGGCTTTATTCTAGAAGCCTTACATTAGGTATTTCTATCTTTTTTTCCTTTTTGTATCAGTTTGGGTGATAGGCTTACTTGTTAAGGTACACCATGACAAGTGCCATTATGACCCTTATTTTTGGATCACGACAAATTGGTATTAGAGACAAATTTCATTGGTCTCAATAGTGTAAGAATAGGATGTCTAATAGAGTCTTGAAGATCGATACTGTAATACCCCGCATTTTTGGGCTAGTATTTAAACGGTTGTTCCTACGTGTATAAACTATAGTTTAAATGATTTCCATGTGAATATAAGTTTTATAATCTTTATTCTCATGTTTGGATTTATTTTGAGGTAAAAAAATGTTCATAAGAATCAATTAGAACAAAGTTGAGCTTAGAGCCTTTGATTCGACCAAAGTTTGGTATACGATTCTACAATGGTCTAGTTTAAACATGTATAACTTTTTATATATGTAGAATTTTACAGTTAAATACCCACCAAATTGTAGATAACAAAATTAGCTTTTCAACGATATCAATTTTGCCTAAATTCGATACCCGAGCGAAAAGTTATGACATTTTCCGTGCGAGGCAGTAAGCCGATGCGATAGTGATGCGACACTTTGGCTTGCGCGTTACGAAATTATTTCATACGCTAATTCAGTTTCTAAGGGGTCTAGGGCACTTTGGTCACTTCCACTCACCCAAATCCGTCCATAACACTTAATTTCAGCCCCCAAAAGCAATATACACTCAATTATTCATTTTTTTCTCTTAAAGAAAAACCCTAGCCTCCTCAAGAACATCAAGAACTTCGTCAATTTTTCTTCAAGAAAAGCAAGAACTCAAGTTTCCTAATTAAATAATGCTTTCAAGATTGTGTTTCCCCTTCAAGATTAAAGCTTTAAGGTATACGGTAGTTCATTCATGGGTCCTCTTTCACCCATGGAGCCCAAAAACTCTTTTTTTTATTAAAGAATAAATCTTCCATTCCTATGGTATTTTGTATTTTCAAAAAAGATTGAATTTCATGTTTTCATGATGTTTTTAATTCAATTCAACCTATGTATGATTTCATGAAAGATGTTAAATTCCTCATGCTATGAATTTGAATTACCCATGTTTTATTCAAGTAAATTCCATGATAGATCTTAAATTCATGATGTTTAGCAATATTCTCATATTTAAAATTCATGCCTTCCACATGTTTGATGAAATTCCCATATCATATTAAGTCAATTTGAAAATAAATCCCCAAGCTATGAACTTTGTCATGTAACTCTATTGTTCCCTCATGTTTAAGACATTCTTACGTTTAAGCTATGAAACAGTCATGTCCTATTTCAAGCAAATTACATATGAATTCCCCATTTCATGATCTTAGTTATGTAATCATGCTATGCTCCCATATTTAAGATATTCCCATGTCCAAGTTCATGATCCCAATGTGTTTGGCGAATTGCCCCATATTAAAGTATTAATCTCCACGTGCTTGATAGAATGCCCTTATGAATTGAATAGGGTAATCATGACACGTTACCATGTGTTTTCATTCATGTACAATTCCATAACCTCCAAGTGTTTGATAAAATATCTCAGTGAATGAATTGTGAACAATTGACTATGGCTATGATTTTCAAGATCATGCTATGCTTTACTTTCCATGCTATCAAGTTCTGGGGTATTCAATACTCAAAGATTTAGCTATTTACCTAGAGCTACAGTAGTTACAAAATAGTCTCAGTAATGCCATGATCAGTAGTATTTAGTCAGTATAGAACTCACTATATTCATTCAGATATCAGAACTCAGTGAACTCAGTCTAGTTCAGTCAATGAACACGATCAATCACAGTCAGTCCAGCCTAGTATAATTTAGAAATCAGTTTAGTGTCTATTCAGTTGGAAGTAGGATTCAGCTCTAAGTGAACCCAGGGATGTGCACTCACCTGCAAGTAGAGGATGTGATCCTTAGAAGCAGTCTTTGTGTTCCAGAACTATATAGCCAGCATAGTTTGAGACATCAACCTGCTAGATTTAGGGTTGATGTAGTATTTTACCTGCCAGATTGAGGGTACCACTGTTCTAATTCAGAGCACCTTCCAGATTGAGGGTGACTCTTCTGCTTATCTTTACCCGTGGCACGGTACTGACACCCTTTCAGCTGGAGTTATAGGTTGGACCCTAATCAGTTCAGAGAGAGGCATGTCGTTAGATGATTACTTCCTACAGTTTTAGTTTCAGACTCAGTATAGAACTCAGTTCAGTTCTATAGAATTAGGACTGTCATAAATAGTCACCCAGTTATCAGTAACTCAGTTGTCAGTAATCGTAGCTATCAGTTACTCAGTTATCAAAACTCAGTATTCCATCCTATTTACAGTCTCAGTTACAGTCTTAGTTACCATCTTAGTTACTGTCTCAATCATAATCTCAGTTGAGTAATCAAATCAGTAATTCAGTTTAATTTCAAGTTTGCTTAACCATAACATACAGTTATCAGTTATTCAGTTATTTAGTTATCAGTATTTTAGTACCTCATTTTCCAGACTATGTATGAATCATGTTATACACTTGGTCTTACATTATAAAATAATATAGTTTTAATGAATTCATGCTCAGCTATCTCATATTACTCAGTCAGTCTTACATGCCCAGTATTCAACTATCAGATAGTAGTTAATCAGATAGTTAGTATGTTTAAGCATTCGTTCTTAGTGTGATTGTATATTTAGATCGTCAATTTATGTTAGTCTTTTTCACGTAGTTTCAAACCCAGTATTCATAAAATATCTATGTTTTATTATATTTCAGCTTTAGTTATACTTATATCATTAAAGTAACATTTACAAAAACTAAGTGTAGAGATTCACCATTTTATCTGAGAATGTTTGTCACTCATGCTTTAAGATATTTTAGTTTTTAGTTTATTCTAGCCTATTGGTGAGTCTACTTATACTTAGCATGCATGTTTTACGAATACGTATGAAATCTGTTTTACTTATTCCATTCACCCCTACATACTCAGTATGTTTTAGAAGTACTGATCCACATATATGTTTATGTGCTATATTTTCTCATAATGTAGGTATCAGTTATAGCCTACGCATCATGATCAGACAGTTACAGATTCCAGCCAGTAGGTGATGAGTTCTCTTACTTTGGGAACTGCAGACAGTTTTAGTTCATGTATAGTTTATTTATTTTTATGTGTATTGATTAGTGGTAGTTGGAGGCATGTCCCAGCTATCTATAGTCAGTATAGTAGAGGCTTCATAGATGTCAGACCAGTCTGAGTCAGTCATGTAATTTCAGTTTCATTCTCTAGATTTATCAGATTGTAAAGCTTTATTAGTATTGTATATATTTTAGATTTTCAGTATGATTATGTTTCTGCAAAGTAGAATAGCTATTTATTATGTTAAAATTCAATTGCTTAATAGTATGCAAGTTCATGGGTTAGCTTAGGATCACATATGGTTCCAAGCACCATGTGATGATTAGGGGGTAGTTTTAGGTTGTTACAGATACATAGACGTTAGTATCTATCTTCCAGAGGACATAGGATGCCTTTAGAAAACCTCTCTTATTTTATTCCTTATCGTTCAAAATTCCTTCATACGTTGTGTTCTGAGTTGTGTTTCACTTATTTTGTATGAATAGTATAGCTTATACGACCTATCAGTTGAGAGATAGTGTTAGAGATTGGTGGAGGTTGTTTGTGAGCTGTAGACCCTATGATTCTCCTTAGATGACTTGGGATCAGTTTTTTTATACCTTCTTGGAGAGATTTGTGACTTTCAATTTAAGAGATACTATGCGAGATGAGTTTGATAATTTAGAGAAGGTCTCCATGGTAGTTTTTGAGTATAAGGCATGCTTTCATGCCCTTTATAGATATTCCTATGATAGTATTTCCACTGAGTCTGGGGAGATTCAAAAGTTTGTGAAGGCTTTGGATATCTCCCTTTAGTTGGCTATGTCTCAGATGTTTTTGCTTGGGGTTCCCTTATAAGGTATTCTTAGTGCATCTCAGGGAGATGCTAAGAAGGCAAGATATTTTGGTGAGTTCAGGAGTTAGACCTCTTGAGGTAGAGATTTTAGAGGTTCTCATAGATACCATGGTAGGCTATTTCAGGCGACTTTACAGAGTTCAAGTGGTGGATCTTATAGTTTAATATTTTAGGGTGGTTGTTCAGCCCTAGTTGTATCTTTTTCTATTGAGACTAGTCATAGAGGTTGCTATGTATGTGATGAGATTAGCCATATGGCCAGAGACTGTCCTCGCTGAGTGATTCGGGTTACTTCTATTTTAGCTGTGAGGGGTAGAGGCGCTATTAGAGCTACAAAAGGTAGAGGTAGTGGAGCTCATGGGGGTAGTCATGGGACCACTCAAGTGGTTGGTGGTTGTGGGGATATTCATCCAATTGGTGGTTGTGGTCGGTGTTATGCTATACCCGCCAGGCTCAAGGTGGAGGCATTTGATGTTGTGATCATAGGTATTGTATTTGTTTGTTTCAGACCTGTATCTGTGTTATTTGACCTCGGATCGACTTTCTCCTATGTGTCTACATATTTTACTTTGGGTTTTGATTCTGTTAGGGAGCCTCTTGCTATGCTTATCCAAGTATCTACCCCTATAGGAGATTTTTTAGAAGTGGATCGGGTGTACCAATCTTGTGTTGTGACTTTTTTATGGCTATGATATTTAGGTAGATTTGATTGTGTTACATATTATTGACTTCGGTGTTATTTTGGGTATAGATTGGTTGGTTCCTTATCATGTTCTCTTAGATTATTTTGCTAAGACTGACTTTTGCTTCATCGGGTGTGCCAAGGATAACTTGGAAGGGTGCACTTTTTTCGGGTCCTAAGATGATTTTATCATATGTCCAGGCTCATAAATTGATTAAGAGGGGATGTTTATCTTTCTTGGCTCATATTCTTGACACCAGTATTGTTTCGCCTTCTTTATTAGATTTATATTAGGTTATCCGTGAGTTTATAAATGTGTTCCTTATGGACTTTCCTGGTATGCCTCTGAATTGTGATATTGATTTTGCTATTGATGTTGAGTCGATCACTAAGCCCATTTCTGTTCCTTCTTATAGGATGGCCCAACAGAGTTGAAAGAACTGAAGGATCAGTTGAAGGATTGTTGGATAAGGGATTTATCTAACCTAATGTTTCACCTTGGGGTGCCTATCTTGTTTGTGAAGAAAAAAGATGGGTTTATGTGGATGTATATAGATTATCGACAGTTGAATAAGGTGACGATTAATAATAAGTGTTCTCTTCCTTGTACTGATGACTTATTTGATCAACTACAAGATGTTGTGGTATTTTTGAAGATTGATTTAATATCTGACTATCACCAGTTAATGATTAGAGCATATGATATTTCAAAGACAACTTTTTAGACTCGATATAGCCATTATGAGTTCTTGGTCATGTCGTTTAGGTTGATTAATGCTCCTATCATGTTCATGGAGTTGATGAATTGGGCATGTCAACTGTATTTCAACTCCTTTATTATTGTATTTATAGATGATATTTTGGTGTATTCCAATAGTGAGGCTAAGTATGAGGAGCATTTGCGGACTGTGCTTCAGATATTGAGGGATGAGAAGTTCTCTAAGTGCAAATTTTGGTTGGAGTCTATTTCTTTCTAGGGTCATGTTGTGACTAAGAAAGGTATTATAGTTGACCGAGCCAAGGTTACAGCTGTTTATGACTGGGCTAGACCTACTTCGCCCACCAAGAATTGAAGTCTTATTAGCTTAGCAGGTTATTATTAGCATTTTATTGAGGTATTTTTATCTATTATAGCTCCGTTGGCCAAGTTAACCTAGAAAAAGATTTCTTTTCAGTGGTCTGATGGTTGTAAAGTGAGCTTCCAAAAGCTCAAGGATTTGTTGACTTCAGTTTCTATATTGGCTTTAGTCAGGAAGGGCATGGGTTTTACCGTGTTTTGTGATTCTTCGTGTGTTGGATTAGGTATTATGTTGATGTAGAAAGGCAAGATGATTGCTTATACATCTCGTCAGTTAAAGTCTCTTGGGAGGAATTATCCTACCGATGATTTGGAGTTGTGCGCGGTTGTGTTTTCTTTGAAATTGTGAAGACACTACTTTTATGGAGTCCATTCAGACCATCGTTGCCTTTAGTTTTTCTTCACCTAGTGAGATCTTAATATGATCCAGTGTTGTTGGCTTGAGTTACTTAAGGATTATGACGTGACTATTCTCTACCATCCGTGCAAGGCTAATGTGGTTGCGAATGTCTTGAGTCGAAAGTTGACTAGCATGGGTAGCTTGGTGCATCTTTTGACCCAGAAAAGGCCTTTAGTCTTAGAGGTCCAGTCTTTAGCTAACTAGATGGTTAGGCTTGATATTTTGACACCTAGGCTTGTTTTGGCATTTGTAGAGGCTAGATCTTCGTTGATGGGGTAGATTCAAGTTCACCAGTTTGGTGATATTGGATTAAGATCGATTTGAGATAGGGTATTGAGAGGGGATACTAGGAAAGCCTCACTTGATTCAGATAGATTTTTGAGGATTAGAGGGCGAGTTTGTGTGCGGAGATTAGGTGATTGGATTAAGTTGATCTTGAGGAGGCCAATTATTCTAGATATTTCTTCCATCCAGGTGTGGCTAAGATGTACCATGATTTGAGACAATACTACTAGTGGGGTGGTATAAGGTGAGATGTGGTGGACTTTATAGCTCATTACCTTAGTTGTCAGTAGGTGAAAGCCGAGCATATGAAACCTGGTGGATTACTTCAGAGGTTGTCCATTCTCGAGTCAAAGTGGGAACGGATTAATATGAACTTTATGCCTGGTTTGCCTTGTACATCCCTTGGTTCTGATAGTGTTCGGGTTATCATGGATCGATTGACCAAGTTAGCTTTTCCAGTTTAGGTTTTCTTTAGTGCTGAGAGGTTGGCCCGTATCGACATTCATGAGATTATTTGTCTGCATAGTATGTCAGTGTTCATTATTTTAGATCGAGGTTCTATATTTGCATCTCACTTTTTGAAGACTTTTTAGGATGATTTAGGTACTCAGGTTGATATTAGCGTAATATTTCACATCAGACTGATGGCCAGTCAGAGTAGACTATCCAGGTTTTGGAGGATATGCTCAGCGCATGTGTGATGGATTTTAGTGGCCAGTGGGAGCAGCATTTGGCTTTAGCTGAGTTTGTATATAATAATAACTACCATTCTAATCTTGATATGGCTTATTTTTAGGCATTGTATAGTAGGCTTTGTCGCTCTTCAGTTGGTTGGTTTGATGTTTTTGAGGTTAGATGTAAGACCCCACAAAATTTCTAGCTTAATTCAGTCCTTTAAATTTGTCAAGGGGTCCCAGACTTAGAATATTTAGTTAAGTATTCCGACTTAGTTATATTTTTAGCCTTCGAAAGTTGGTGCTCTTACTTTGCGAGCTTAATGTTCTTTAAGTGTCTATATTTGAGTTAATCCATGATCAGGAAGGTCAATAGGGGAATACAGACAAGTTTTGGATTTTTCGAACTTTGTTTGAAGCTCCTTTGGAATCCCAAAACAGTGAACCAATACGATCTTGGCACGTCGTCTCGACTATCACGTTGGTTAATAAATTTTCCTACTACCAGAGTCAAATTCCAGTGAGTCGACGCTAACTTTGTGCGACACATTGGATATCACGTCGATGCCATCGACGCACTGCATCGATCTACGTGTCAGTAGCCCAGTTATCATCCATTAAAAGACCCCGTTCTTTGGGGTATTTGGGTCTTTTTTTCTTGACCTTCAGCCCCCAATACCCGAAATTTAATACCCTAGAGGGAAAATAAACTCTTTCTTTCACAATTTCTCTCAAAGAAAAAGCCTTAGGGTTTTCAATTTCAAATCAAGAACTCAAGATTCCTCTATTAACTTCCAGAAATTCTTTAACAAAGGTTTGTAAAGTGTTCATCCAAGGGTCCCTTCCACCCTTGGAGTTCAAGAAACTTCTTTTAAAAGGATGAATTGTGATTTACATGTTGTGGGTTCGAATGTAACCATATTGATGTTGTGGTATGTGTTCCAAGTTGAAATATTTATGTATTTCTTGATTTTATGATAGCATGTAAGTTGGATTTTGATTCTCTTATATGGAAACCCTTGAATTATGAAGTCATGACATATTGGCATTGTTGTTCGTGTCCAAGTATAAAGCTACGCCTACCATGTGTTTGAAAAAAAAATGCTAAATTGAGATTATGGTGCTTTTATGATCCTTAGGTGGTCTAAATGATAAACTTATGCTACACTCACATGTTCACAATGTCCTTCATTCAAAGGTATACCTTTTATGTGTTTTATGGAATGCTTATAAGATTGGTTTGATAAAATTATGATGTGTTAGCATGTATTCCTAATGATGTGCAAGTTTATGACTTTCAAGTTATTGATGAAATGCCTAATAGATTGTATTGTGAGTTGTTGACTATTGTCAAGTATTCAAGAATTGTCATGCCTTATTACTTTCATGCTATCTAGTCCTGGGGGTATTTAATACACGATAATTTAGCTGCGTTCCTAGTGACAATGTCAGTTACAGAGCAGTCTAAGTTATGTCATTATCAGTAGTACTCTAGTTCAGTTATAGAACTTAGGAAAACTCAGTAAACTCAGTTCAGCTCAGTAAATAAGTACAATTAGTAACAGCTCAGTCACGCCTAGTATGAACTAGGAAATTAGTCCAAAGTCTATTCAGTTGGGAGTAGGATTCAACACCGAGTGAACCCAAGGATGGGGACTCACCTGTTAGCAGAGGGTGTGATCCTTAGAAGCAGTCCTTGCATTCCAAAACTACGTAGCCAGCGTAGGTTAAGACATCAAAACCTGCTAGATGAGTGTTGATGAGGTGGCTTAACCTGTCAGTTGAGGGTCCCACCATTCTCATTTGAATACCTGCTGGATAAGGGTACCTCTTCATTGTCTTTACTCGCGGTACGATTTGATGATTACCTCCTTCAGTCTCAGTCTCAGTCTTTAGTAAAAAACTCAGATAGTTCTACAGATTTTTGGACTATCAGATATAGTCACTCAACACAGTATGGAACTCAGCTTGTTCCACCAGAATCAGGACTGTCAGACACAGTCACTCAGTAAATAGTATATCAGTTATTAGTTACATCAGTTAATCAGTATTCAAACTCAGTAGCTAGTATTATCACAATTTCAGTTACAGTTCACGTACTCTTATTCAGTCATACTCATGTTATTCAATTGTTATTGTTCATGCATATGAACCCTTGCATTCAGTCTTACCTTACTTTGCATACCAATACATTCACATGTACTAACGCATACTTTTATTTTACGCTATGATGTTTTATACCATAGGTTTTAGATGCACGCGCCCTAGAGCATTCTTAGCGGTTCAGATGTTCACAGATAGAGTAGTGGTGAGTCCTCATAGTTCGAGGAAATATTTATTCATTCAGTATTTTAGTCTATGTTAGTAGTTGGAGTTAGTTAGGGACATGTCTCATCAACTCTATAGTTTAGGCAGTTTTAGAGGATTTTCAGACTAGATGTTCAGCTAGTAATTAGTATTTCAGATTCTAATGTGTTATCAAATTTTATCATTTCTCTTTATCAATATTACAGTTTTGAACCTTATGGTATTTCAGCCTATTATTCTACGTTATATAGTATTATTACTCAGTTATTGCAGCAAGTAGCGTCTGGGGAGTTACAAACTTGGTATCTTCAATAGAGTCCTAGGAAGTCTGAAAGCCACATATATTAGAGTCTTGTGCATGGGTGTTTAGCGCTCCGCACTTATGGGATGGAGGCTATGAGATGTTTTAGGGAAAGTTTCCCCTCTTTCTGTATTCATGTTGTGCGAGTGAGCATGAGCTCCAGTTAAAGTCTCTTTCTAATCCAAGTTTCTCTTCTATTTATAAAAAATGCCTCCAAAGAGCACTCAGGGAAGTGGAACAGGAGATCAGCCAGCCCCTCAACCCGACCATCCCAATCCTTTAGGTGAGCATCTCTCCCATGCTGAGTTTAGAGCAGCTTTCACCACCCTATATTATTTGGTTTCTGCTCTGAATGAACGTATAGCCGCCGTTCCAGCCAACCCAGTGACCAATACTACAGCAGCCAGGATTCGAGACTTCACCCGAATGAACCCTCCGTCTTTCACAGGGTCTAAGTTAGATGAGGACCCTCAGGAATTCCTTGATCAGGTGTATAAGGTTACATATATTATAGGGTGATAGCTAGTAAGAGTGCTGAGTTAGCCGCATATCAGTTACAGGATGTGGCTCATACTTGGTTCAAACAGTGGAAAGAAGAGAGGGCAATAGATGCAGGGCCCATAGAGTGGGAAAAGTTTTCCACTGCTTTTCTAAATAGATTCTTTCCCCTAGACCTGAGATAAGCTAAGGTGTTAGAGTTTATTAATCTGAAGCAGGGCAATATGATAGTGAAAGAGTATTCTCTCAAGTTTATTCAATTAGCTAGATAAGCTCCTCATGTGGTGGCAGATAGCAGATCTTGAATAAGTAAGTTTATGTTTAGGGTAAATGATAGTGTGGTCAAAGTGTGCAAAACCATAATGGTGATTAGTGAGATGGACTTGGCTAAGCTAATGATCCATGCTCAGTAGATAGAGGAGCAGAAGAATAAGGAGAGAAAAAAAGCAGAATAAGAGATCTAAAATAGGTAGTTTCAAATTTTCTTAGCCTAAGTTAGAGGGTAGGAATTGTTCTTAGTTCCACCCAAAAACCTCAGTTCCATCTCCATCCTCAGCCAGTGCTCCAATGCTGAAATTCAAAGACGGCAATAGAGATAGGGCGCCAGGCTCTAAGTCTCAAGGTAGTGTCTGCAGTGCTCGAACCAATCCTATTTGTCATACTTATTGTAACAACCATCAGGGTATTTGCAGAGATAATAGTGATATTTGTTTTGGATATGGCAAGCCAGGTCACAAAGTTAGAGATTTTCCCTAGTCAAGTTCTCAGGGTCAGTGAAACCTTCCTCTAGCTCAGTTCGATCGCTCGAATCAGTAGGATGCCTCATCCAATGCCACTAGTGGGCAACACCCAAACATACTATATGCCCTTCAGTCCCAACAGGATTAGGAAAGTTCTCCTGATATGGTAACTAGTACGTTACAACTTTATCACTTATATGTTTATGCTTTGCTAGTTCCAGGAGCTTTCTTATCTTTCGTTACTCCTTAGATAGCTGTTCACTTCGGATTCAGTCTCAAAATTCTAGTAGAGCCTTTCTTAGTTTCTACCCCAGTGGGTAAATCCATCATAGCCCGGCGGGTATATAGAAACTGTCTGGTTATGGTATCTCAGAAAGTCACTTCAGCAGACTTAGTCAAATTAGAGATGACTAATTTTTTTGTCATTCTCAACATGGATTAGCTTCATTCCTGCTATGCCTCAGTCGACTACAAAAACAAAATTGTCTAGTTCCAATTTTTGAATAAACCCATCCTAGTGTAGAGGGGTAGTACTTCAGTGCTTAGGGGTCAGCTTGTTTCTTACCTTCAGGAGAGAAAAATGATATCTAAGGGATGTATCTATCATATTGTGCAAGTCAAGGACTCCAATTCAGAAACCCCTACTTTTGAATCAGTTCCAGTAGCATGTGAATTCCCTGATATGTTTCTCGAAGATATTCTTAGAGTTCCTCCTGAAAAAGAAATTGATCTTCTCCTCGAAACTTAACCTATATCTATTCCTCCATACAGAATATCACCTGCAGAACTCAGAGAATTAAAAGAATAGTTGAAGTATCTCCTAGATAAGGGATTCAACAGACCCAGTATGTCCCCATAGGTGCACCAATATCAGTCGTGCACAAGAAAGATGATTCTCTTAGGATGTGTATTGACTACTTCCAAATAAATAAAGTCACGATAAGAAACAAGTATCCCCTTCCCAGAATCAATGAATTGTTTGAATAACTTTAGGGCGCTAGTTACTTTTCAAAGATAGACCTCAGATTAGGCTATTATCAGCTTAGAATTAGAGAATGTCACTTCCCAAAGACAGCTTTCAGAACTCGGTATGGTCACTTTAAATTCTTAGTTATGTCTTTTTGTCTTACCAATACCCCAACTGCCTTCATGGACTTGATGAACTGTGTGTTCAAGTAGTACTTGGACATGTTTGTCATAGTTTTCATAGATGGCATCCTTGTTTACTCCTATAGTGAACATGATCATGCAAACTATCTCAAAATAGTATTGCAGACCCTCAAAAACCATCAGTTATTTGCTAAATTTTGTATGTACAAATTTTGGATAAGATCAGTAGCATTTCTTGGTTGTATCGGTTTTGGTGATGGTATTAGAGTTGATCCCTAAAAGTCTGAGGCAGTGAGAAACTGGCCCAGACCCATCTCTCCAACAAATATCAGGAGTTTCTTGGGTTTGGATGGTTATTACCAATGGTTTATTGAGGGATTTTCATCTATTGCATTCCCTATGTCTAGATTGACTCAGAAGAAAGTCAAATTTTAGTGTTCAGATTCTTGTAAGAAGAGTTTTCAGGAGTTGAAGACTCGACTTACCTCAGCCCTAGTCTTGGCTTTACCAGATGGTTCAGATGGCTTTGTGGTATACTGTGATGTATCCAGAGTATGTTTTAGTTGTGTCCTTATGCAGTATAGTAAGGTCCTAGCCTATGCCTCGAGGCAGATCAAGCCCCATGAGAAAAATTATCCGACTCATGATCTTGAGTTAGCAGCAGTAGTATCTGCCTTAAAAATTTGGAGGCACTTTTTGTATAGGGTGCACATTGATATGCTCACTAACCATAAGAGCCTGCAATATGTGTTCTATCAGAAAGATCTAAACCTCTATCAGAGAAGGTGGTCGGAGTTGTTGAAAGACTATGACATAAGTGTCCTTTATCACCTGGGCAAGTCGAATGTTATGGATGATGCTCTCAGTAGACTGTCTATGGGTAGTGTTGCTCATGTTGAGGATAGTAAGAAGAAGTTAGTTCAGGAAATTTATCATCTTGCTTGACTATATGTTCTCTTAGTCGATTCAGTAGAAGGTAATATTTGGGTTCAGAACGGTTCAGAATCACCTCTAGTTTTCGAAGTAAAGGAAAATTAGTATAGAGATTCGAGTTTAGTCAAATTGAAAGAGTTAGTCAGAGATCAAAAGTTGGAGGTTTTCTCATAAGGGGGAGATGGTGTATTACGTTGTTAGGGTGGTTTGTGTATGCAAGGTATAGATAACTTGAGGCAGCGAATTCTTGCAGAAGCGCATGGTGCACGCTACTCTATTCATCCAGGGGCCACTAAGATGTACCGCGATTTATGGGAGATTTATTGGTGGAGTAGGATGAAGAGAGATATTGCAGAGTTTATGGATAAGTGTTCAACATGTCAGCAGGTTAAGATTCAGCATCAGAAGCCAAGTGGGTCTATGCAGGAGTTCAGTATTCCCACGTAGAAATAGGAAGAAGTGAACATGGACTTTGTGATGGGTTGCCTCGTACTCGTCATTAGCATGATTCAGTTTGGGTTATTGTATACAGGATGACCAAAATCTATATTTAGGAGTTGGTCAGATTGCACGGTGTTCCATTATCTATTATCTCGGATAGAGGTACCTAGTTCACCTCTTATTTCTGGAAGGCATTCCAAAAGGGTCTTGGTACCCGAGTTCATCTCAGTACAGCCTTTCACCCTCAGACAAATGGTCAAGCAGAAAGGACCATTTAGACTTTGGAAGATATGTTGCAAGCGTGTGCGATAGATTTTAAAGGAATTTGGGATGACCACTTGCCTTTGATTATGTTAGCATATAATGATAGTTATCATTTCAGCATTCAAATGGCTCCACTTAAAGCTCTCTATGGTTGGAGATGCAGATCTCCACTTTCTTGGTTTGAAGTGGGTGAGGCCGCAGTTATAGGGCCTGACCTAGTATTCGATACCTTAGAACAAGTTCAGTTGATTAAAGAAAGGCTTAAGACGGCTCAGATCCAACATAAGTCATATGTAGATGTGCATAGAAAAGATCTCGAGTTTGAGATTGACGATTATGTGTATTTAAAAATCTCTCCCATGAAGGTAGTAAAGAGTTTCGAAAAGAAAGGAAACCTCAGTCCCCAATATGTCCATCCCTTCAAAGTTTTTAGTCGTTTTGGCAAAGTAGCTTATAAGCTCAAATTGCCTTCACATCTAGCTTCAGGCCATCCAATATTTCAAGTCTCCTTGCTAAAGAAGAGAATAGGTAACCCAAAAGTTGTAGTCCCTATGGAGGGCATAGATATTCAGAACAACCTCTCATTCGAAGATATTCCAGTAGAAATTCTTGACCATCAGACTCGTAGATTGAGGAACAAAGAAGTCCCTCTAGTCAAAGTTATTTGGCAAAATCAGTCTATTGAGTGAGCTACTTAGGAAATAGAAGCAAACATACGGGCCAAGTATCCTCACCTCTTCTCTTCAAACTCAGGCTCATCCCAAGGTAATAGTTTTCCCTAAGCTTAGTCAGTTTCATGTTCAGATTTCAGTTACAAACTTGGTATCAAATACCATTGCATGTTCAGTCATATGTTCATAAGTCAGTCAGTCATGTATACATGCATCTGATATATATGTTTAGTATGAGAAACTCAGTTTATCAGAAATCCCAGTCATGTACTCATGAGTCAGCTTAGTTATGTATTCATGCATCAGATATGCATATTCAGTATGGTAATTCAGTATATCAGTAATATCAGTCCTATAGTTATGTCCCAGATATCCATGTCTAGTAAGTAGATTCAGCCTACTAGTACTCTCAGTTTAGTCCATCCCATTCAAGGATAAATTTTTCCAAGGGGAAGATATTGTAAGACACCGTAAAATTTCTAGCTTAATTCAGTCCTTTAAGCTTTTCAAGGGGTTCTTGACTTAGAATATTTAGTTAAGTATTCTGACTTAGTTATATTTTTAGTCTTCGAAAGTTGGAGATCTTAGTTCGTGACCTTAATGTCCTTTAAGTGTCTATATTTGAGTTAATCTATGATCAGGAAGGTCAATAGGTGAACTCGGACAAGTTTAAGATTTTTTGGACTTCGTTTGAAGCTCTTTTGGAATCCCAAAATAGTGAACCAACGCAATCTTAGTACGTCGCGTTGACTATTGTGTTGGTTAATAGTGTTCCTAGCTACCAGTGTCAAATTCTAGTAAGTCAATACTAACTTGGAGCGATGCATTGGATATCACATTGATGGCATCGACGTGCCACGTCGATCTACACGTAGGTAGCCCAGTTATCAGTCATTAAAAGACCGCATTCTTGGGGATATTTAGGTCTTTTTTCCTCGACCTTTATCCCCAAACATGAAATTTAATACCCTAGAGAGCAAATAAAATCTTTCTTTCTTAATTTCTCTCAAGAACAAGCCTTAGGGTTTTAATTTCAAATCAAGAACTCAAGATTCTTCCATTAACTTCCATAAATTCTTCAACAAAGGTATGTAAAGTGTTCATCCAAGGGTCCTTTCCACCCTTGGAGTTTAATAAACTTCTTTTAAAAGCAAGAATTGTGATTTTCATGTTGTGGGTTTGAATGTAATCATGTTCATATTGTGGTATATGTTCCAAGTTGATGTGTAAGTTCATAACTTTCAAGTGATTGATGAAATGCCTCATAGATTGTATTGTGAGTTGTTGACTATTGTCAAGTATTCAAGAACTGTCATGTCTTATTACTTTCATGCTATTTAGTCCTAGGGTTATTTAATACCGGATAATTTAGCTGTGTGCCTAGAGCCAGTGTTAGTTACAGAACATTCTCAGTCATGTCACGATCAGTAGTACTCTAGTTCAGTTACAAAACTTAGGAAAACTCAGTAAACTCAGTTCAGCTCAGTAAATTAGTAACAACTCAGTCATGCTTGGTATGAACTAGGAAATCAATCCAGTGTCTATTCAGTTGGGAGTAGGATTCAGCACCGAGTGAACCCAAGGATTGGGACTCACTTGTTAGTAGGGGGTGTGATCCTTAGAAGCAGTCCTTGCATTCCAGAACTATGTAGACATTATAGGTTGAGACATCAAAACCTGCTAGATAAGGGTTGATGAGGTGGCTTAACCTATCAGTTGAGGGTCCCACCATTCTCATTTGAGTACCTGCTAGATGAGGGTATCTCTTCAGTATCTTTACTCGTGGAACGGTAGTGACACCCTTCCAACTGGGGTTATAGGTGCCCTTACAAAAATTGTTGTAACTTTTTCCTCGGGCATAGGATTTAGACGAATTTTATATCATTGGAAAGCTGATTCAATTATCTACAATTTGGTAGGTGTTGATATGAAAAATTTCATGTATATGAAAAGTTATAGACATTAAAGTATACCCTTGTAGAATCAAATATACAACTTTGGGTGAATAAAAGGATCTTAGGTCAATTTGGCTATAAATGATTTCTATGAACATTTTTAACCTCAAAATCATATAAAACATTAGGATAAATAATATGAAACTTATATTCACATGGGAATTACTTGGATTATTGCTTATACACGTAGGAATGATGGTTCAAAGACTAGCCCAAAAAATATGGGGTATTACAACTTTGAATGTACTGGTATGCTAAATGAGGTAAGCTAATTTGCATGGTTTCATGTACAGGAGTAATAACTGACTAAATAAGTAGCATAAAGTACTGAATAGAATGAATGAAATCTATAAGTACTGAGAATGCATGATCAAGAATAAAATATGTTCTGAATATAATCTGAAATCTGAAATACTGAATACTGATAATTGAATAACTAATAAATCGTGTGCTATGGTCAAGCAAGACTGAACTAAATTCTTAACTGAGTACTGAAACTGAAACTATGGGAGGTATTATCTAACCGACATGCTCCACTATGAGCTAATTGAGGTCCAACTTGTGACCCCAGTTAGAAGGGAGCTAGTACCATGCCACAGGTACTAACAATGGTTGTGTCCACCCTAAACTAGCAAGAAGACATCTTGTCAACCCTAAACTAACAGAAAGACTTATGAGATATGTGTCAACCCTAAACTAATAGGAAGGCATCTCAAACCTACGCTGGCTACGTAGTTCTATAATTCAGAAATTGCTACTAAGGGTCAAACCATATACAAAAAGAAATGCCCCCATCCCTGGATTCGTTCGGTGCTGAATCCTACTCCCAACTGAACTGACACTGATTACAGGATTGAATTAGGCTTAACTGGACAAGTATTTAATCAATAAGGCTATTTGAGTGGTAATGCTCATGATTTATCTAAACTATTCTGAAGTTATTGAGACCAAGTAAACAACTAAGTTTTTGGGTATTCATAATCCCCAGGACTCGATAACAATAACAATAGGATTATTTGAAAGTTGTAAAACCAAGGAAGAAAATCATTGTTAACAATTATTCACTTAAGCATTTCATCGAGCACATGGGAACTAAGACTTTAACATGGGGATACTTTATAAATATGAAAAGATCGCACAATCACATGACCAAATCATAAACTGAGGGTTTTATTCTAAATTCGCATGAACATGATATGGAAACCATAATATTTAAAACATACTAAAGCTTTAGGGACATATTAAGTAGTCATTGTTCAACATCCCTTCATCTAAGTATTTTATCAAACACTTGATATTCATAGTGTAAGCTAAGCATGGGAATAGTATAAAGCTTATAGTAATAACATGATTTGGTTACTAAATCACCAATTAAGGTTTTAAATCAAAAACTAACATCATTCAAACGTATAGGGTTTAATAACAACAATAATTTCATGTAGACATGATATAAAACTCTAAATTAATGAAAGTTCATGGACATAATTCATAAAATATGTAAATATAATACTTTTGAAACTCAAAAGAATATATTCTTGGACTCCATGGGTACAGGGGGATCCATGGATGAACATCCAACATACCTGAATAGTTGAATTCTTGAAGTTTCTTGGCAATTTTCTTGAGAATTGAACTTGAATCTTGAAGGCTAGGGTTTTCTATTTGGGAGAGGATTCTCTTTAATTGAGAGAAATTGAATAAAGTAATGACTAATTAGGCTATTAGGGCTTTAATCCCGTGCTCGAACTGATTGGAGTTTTGGAAAATGACTAAACTGCCCCTGAAATAAATTAAATTTTTGTCACTAAAAAATCTCGATTTTGACCATCACTGCGATGCAGTGCCATCACGGTGAGCCACAGGAATTTCAATATAGGTGTAGTCTAAGGACGAGTGTGAAATCGCACTTTGGCGCGACACGGTGCTATCACGTTGCGTCATTGGAAAAAGACGAGTGCGAACTGGCACTTCACTATGATGTGATGCTTATCACGGTGATTTACTGGAAAATGCCCATTGGGAACTGGAACTTCACCATGATGCAGTACTATCGCAGTGGCCTACTATCTGGATTAAAAATCATCGTAACTTCTTATCCGGTTATCGGATTAAGTCAAAATTGGTAACATTGGAAAGCTAATTCAATTTCATATAGTTTGGTTGGTCTAGAGCTGAAAAATTCTGAGTAGAGCAAAAGATATGCTCATTTAAAGAGGACCAAGGAAGCATTCTTATCAAAAACTCAATTGGTAAGGATTGTTTTGATTCGTCTAAAAGCTGGGAGTTATTTGAGGCCTTAATATACGTCAAACACACTCATAAAACTAGAAAAGCACTATAATTTGTTTCTCATTAGCTTGAAGCATGGTTCTAATATTGGTCTGGATTTTTGGGGTATTACAATAGCTTTCCCTTGGGAACATTCATCCTCGAATGGGACTAGTTGTTCTGAGAGTACTATACTGAGGTAACTGAGATCATGTACTGAACATGCATGACTTGGAAAATAACTATGTAGCTGATTCTGAACATGACACATAAACTGAATATCATGAACTAGACTGATTTATTGAATACATACAATGACATGAGAATGTTTATAAGGCTGAGATATAACTGAGAGAGTCAACTTATGTGTACCTCATTGCTTCAAGCTAGATCTTGCTATGTGAAGAGAAGATAGAAGGTTTAGGACATGAAAGCTTGGGTGATCATAGTACATCTCCCCCTTAGGATATTATGTCCCATGAAAGATGTTTACTTGGTTAAAATACTGAGGGAAGATTGAGATGATGCAAAAGACACATATGAATCGAATCATAACTGATTATCTGGAATCTGAAACATAATGTAAAAACAAAACTATATTCGTTAAAGAGGACTAATCCGGGGATATTCATGACACAAATTTGAATTTCGTTGATCATTATATTATAGCATGAGTACTAGAAATGAACATACTGTAAAGTATGAATACGTGAGTCATGAGTTGTATGACCTGAGTTGGAGTTCATAAGTTTCATGGTACATGATTTGTACAGCTGAGCAAACTGGGACTCATTATACTAAGAACTGGAAGCACACATGATTCTTTATGATGCGCAAGAATGTGAACTATGCTCATGGAGCTGACATATAAAGCATGAGTAGATATCATGATGACGAAAGTACAAAACTCTGCACTGAGATGAGAATAGGTCAGGCATCACCCTCCCCTACTGATGTTCTACAATATACTGGCACCACCATTAGAATCTGAGAACCTAACTTGAATACTTGTTTTATCATCTCCCCCTTAGCATAAAGCCATCATTCTAAGTCTTGGAACCATTTAATCAGCATCTCTAAACTGGATTTCCACTACTTCACTCGAGAAGCTAGGGTATGCAAATACACATAATTGGTAAAATCACTCTGAATAACTATGCCCGATAATGTAAAACTTGTTGCAAGTACTTTCTTCTGAGATACAACTCTTATCTTTCTATAGCCCCAACAATTATCAAGTAACAACTTAAAATTGATGAACTTAAAATTTTCAACTCTTCTTTCTATTAGCTTAACCTTTAAAGATTCAAACTTAAATTCTAGCACACATCCTGGATATCCCCAAATCTAAAATAACCCTACTACTTTCATCATAGCCTACAAATATCATATCCCTAAATCACCCCCACATTATCATGCTAATTTTGAGTCAGTACCATAAATTCTTGCATACGCTATTCAAAGCCTTCTAGTTCACCTCGTATACAACTAACCCCACTTCACTGTTGTTAAACTCCTAAGCTTATGCTGCTAACTCTAGATCAGGTGCTGTCATAGAATTTTGAGAAAGGACCGACAACACACCTAACCCCTAAGAACTGAGGTACTACTCCTTTATTACCTGACTAGTTCATCGAGAAACTGAAACTGACCTACTCTATTTCTTAAATCAACTGAAGGGATTTACTAGGATACTGTGACCAAGCAATTTCTGTATACCCGTCTGGCTAGTATATACTTACCTACTAAGGTAGAAATTGAGAAGGGATCTACTAAGATTTCGAGACTAATTCTGAAGTTGACGGCCATATAAGGAGTTATAAAAGATAGAGAAGCTCCAGGGTCTAGTAAAACATAAACATATAAAAGGAAAGACTTGCAACGTAGCAGTAACCACATCAAGAGAGCTTTCCTGATCTTATCAAGACTGAAGTGTATAAAGTCCATTCTGATGCTGACCCCGGGTTGCATTGGAAGTGGCACCCTACTGAGTCAAGCGATCGGATGGAACTGGAGGATGTCTATGTTGACTTCATGGACCATTCTTAGGATATTCTCGGACTCTGTGACCTGACTCGCCATATCCAAAATAGACATCACTATCGGCTATACACACACCTAGGTGATTTTTACCATATTTTTTGCAAAGCCAATGGGTACGATCACTACTCAAACTACCCTGGGTTTTGGAGCCTAGCGTCTCATCCCAATGGTCATTCCTGAAATTCGGTACTGGTGCACAAGATGAAGATAGATCTGGGGATGAAAACTTCTCACTAAATTGAAAACGGTTACCACCCCCTGACCTTGGTTGAGCAAAGCTAAAGCTACTCATTTTGGATCTCTTACTCTCTTTATTATTCTTCTTAAGCTTCTGCTCCTCAATCTATTAAGCATGGACGATAAGCCTAGATATGTCCATATCCTTAATAAGCATAGTAGTCCTACACTCCTTGACTATATTATCAGCTATGCTAGAGACAAAATTACTCATCCTAGATTTGTTATCAGCCACCACGTGAGGAGCATACCTAGCTAACTGAGTAAACTTGAGGGAATAATCTTTCACACTCATGTTTCCCTACTTTAAATTAATGAATTTTAACACCTTAGATTCCCACAACTCCAACGGGAAGAATCTCTCTAAGAAAGCTATAGTAAACTTCTCGCACTCTATAGGCCCTGCGTCTATGCCTCTATCTACCTTCCACTACTTAAACTATGTATGAGCTTCATCTTGTAACTAGTAAGCATCCAATTCAACACTCTTATTAGAAGTTACCCCCATAATATCTATCACCTTTTGGACCATGTCTAAGAATTCTTATGGATCCTCTTCAGGTTTAGATCCCGAGAATAGAGAAGGATTCATTTGGGTAAAGTCCCTAAACATTCTAAGCCGCTACAGAGTGAGTTAGAGTAGTGAATGCAACTCTAAACTTTACATGAGCAACATGCTCGTTCAGGGGATCTTTATGAATAGGTGAAGGTGCTATCTGGTTTACATTTCTTATTTCGTTTATATTTTAGGGAGGCATGGTCTGTAAACGAAAGGAAGAACTAAATTAGACAGAGAGTTCAACTTGATATCATGTTCTTTCGGACGATATAAACATTGAAAGAAGGGAAACTTTTCTTAAAATACTTCATGGCCTCTTTTTCATAAGTGTGGCATACTACACACCCATTCATAAGACTCTACTTGATGTGGCTTTCAGAATCCCTAGGACTCTTTAGAACCTTAGGCTCTTATACCAAATTTGTAACACCCTGAGAGGACACCCTGGGCGTTACACGCTGCTTATAGTCTCGAGGGACCATAAGCTAACCCATGAGATGGTACCTGCTCTAAGCACTAAGTAAAATTGATAACAAAAGATCATAAATGGAATTTAAATAAGAAATTCCATAAGGTTTTAAGTCATAGTTCTAACAATATCTATAAAACAATACTGATAATACTGAATAAAATGTCTGACAATAACAATTGGAGAACTGATGACTGACTAATTGTATGTACTAGTCTGAAAAGCCTCCAACTAACTTCTGAACTGAAAGCATAAAAATAATTATAGCATGTCCTCAAAATATGAGGACTCACCACTGCTACATATGATAATCTTGAAGGTCTATGCACGATTTAGGAACTGAGCGTCCGAACCTATGATATGATGCATTATAGTGCAAGAAACGAGTATGCGATTAGTACTTTGAATGTACTGGTATGCTAAATGAGGTAGGCTAATTTGCATGGTTTCATGTACAAGAGTAATAACTGACGAAATAAATAGCATAAAGTACTGAATAGAGTGCATAAAATCTATAAGTACTGAGAATGCATGACCAAGCATAAAATATGTTTTGCATATAATCTGAAATCAAAAATACTAAAATTGGTAATTGAATAACTGATAGATTATATGCTATGTTCAAGCAAGACTGAACTGAGTACTAAAACATAAACTGTAGGAGGTATCATTTAATTAACATTCCCCGCTCTGAGCTGATTGGGGTTCAACATGTGATCCTAATTAGAAGGGTGCTAACACTGTGCCACGAGTACTAATAATGGTTCTGTCAGCCCTAAACTAGCAGGAAGACATCTTGTCAACCCTAAATTAATAGGAAGACTCATGAGATATGTGTCAACCCTAAACTAATAGAAAGACATCTCAAACCTATGCTAGCTACGTAGTTCTATAACTCAGGGGTTACTACTAAGGGTCAAACCCTATACTAACAGGAATGCCCATATCCCTTGGTTCACTCAGTGCTGAATCCTACTCCCAACTAAACTGACACTGATTACGGGACTGAATTAGGCTTAACTGGATAAGTAACTGATCATGAAGGCTAACTCAGTAGTAATGCTCATGAAGTAAACAACTACGTTTTTGGGTATTCATAACCCCCAGGACTCGATAACATCAACAATAGGGCCCCTTGAAAGCTTTGAAACCATGGAAGGAAATCATTGTTCACAATTATTCACTTAAGCATTTCATCAAGCACATGGGGACTAAGACTTTAACATGGGGATACTTTATAAATATGAAAAGATCACACAATCACATGACCAAATCATAAACTGAGGGTTTTATTCAGAATTCGCATGAACATGATATGGAAACTATAATATTTAAAATATACTAAAGCTTTAGGGACATATTAAGTAGTCACTGTTCAATATCCTTTCATCTAAGCATTTTATCAAACACTTGATATTCATAGTGTAAGCTAAGTATGGGAATAGTATAAA
>NW_025891696.1:144301-153408 GCF_002878395.1 Capsicum annuum
ATATTCTCATATTTTAAATTCATGACTTTCACATGTTTGATGAAATTACCATATCATGTTAAGTCAATTTCAAGATGAATCTCCAAGATATGAACTTTGTCATGTAACTCTATTGTTCCTTCATGTTTAAGACATTCTTACGCTTAAGCTATGAACTTTACATGTTTCGATAAAACACTCATGTCCTATTTCAAGCGAATTACATGTGACTTCCTCAATTCATGATCTTAGTTATGTAATCATGCTATGCTCCCATATTTAAGATATTCCCATGTCCAAGTTCATGATCCCAATGTGTTTAGCGAATTGCCCCATATTAAAGTATTAATCTCCACGTACTTGATAGAACGCCCATGTGAATTGAATAGGGTAATCATGACACATTACCATGTGTTCTCATTCATGTACAAGTCCATAACCTCCAAGTGTTTGATAAAATGTCTCAGTGAATGAATTGTGAGCAATTGACTATGGTTATACTTTTCAAGATCATACTATGCTTTACTTTCCATGTTATCAAGTCCTGGGGTATTCAATACCCGAAGATCTAGATGTTTACCTAGAGCTACAGTAGTTACAGAATAGTCTCAGTAATGTTATAATCAGTAGTATTTAGTCAGTACAGAACTCAGTGTATTTATTCAGACATCAGAACTCAGTGAAATCAGTCTAGTTCAATTAGTGAACACGATCAATCACAGTCAGTCCAACCTAATACAGTTTAGAAATCAGTTTAATGTCTATTCAGTTGGAAGTAGGATTAATCTCCAAGTAAACCCAGGGATGTGGACTAACCTGCAAGTAGGGTGCGATCCTTAGAAGCAGTCCTTGTGTTTTTGAAATATGTAGCCCGCGTAGCTTGAGACATTAACCTACAAAATTGATGGTTGATATGGTATTTTACCTGCTAGATTGAGGGTACCACTGTTCTCATTCAGAGCACCTTCCAGATTGAGGGTGACTCTTTATCTTGTCTTTACCTATGGAATGGTACTTATACCCTTCCAGCTGGTATTACAGGTTGGACCCTAATTAGTTCAAAGAGCGGCATATCAGTTTGATGATTACTTTCTACATTTTTAATTTCAGACTCAGTATAGAACTTAATTTAGTTCTACAGAATTAGGACTGTCAGAAATAGTCACCTAATTATCAGTAACTCAATTATTAGTAATCATAGCTATCAGTTACTCAGTTATCAGAACTCAGTATTCAGTCCTAGTTATAATCTCAGTTACAATCTTAGTTACCGTCTTAGTTATAGTCTCAGTCACAGTCTTAGTCGAGTAATCAGATCAGTAATTCAGTTCAATTTTAGGTTTGCTTGACCATAGCATACAATTATCAGTTATTCAGTTATCAGTATTTTAGTACCACATTTTACAAACTATTTATGAATCATGTTATACTCTTGGTCTTGCATTCTTAAATAATACAGTTTTAATGAATTCATGCTCATCTATCTCATGTTACTTAGTCAGTCTTACATGCCCAGTATTCAGCTATCAGATAGTAGTTAATCAGATAAGTTAGTATGTTTATGCATTTGTGCTCAGTATGATTGTATATTTAAATTCTCAATTTATTTTAGTCTCTATCACATAGTTTCAAACCCAGTATTTATACAGTATCCATGTTTTATCATATTTCAGCTTCAGTTTTACTTATATCATCAAAGTAAAGTTTACAGAAACTAAGTGTAGAGATTCACCATTTTATCTGAGAATGTTTGTCACTCATGCTTTAAGATATTTTAGTTTTTAGTTTATTGTAGACTATTGGTGAGTCTACTTACACTTAGCATGCATGTTTTACGAATACGTATGAAATCAGTTTTACTTATTACATTCACCCCTACATACTTAGTACATTTCAGAAGTACTGATCCACAAATATGTCTATGTGCTAAATTGTCTCATAATGTAGGTATCAGTTATAGCCTACGCATCATGATCAAATAGTTGCAGATTCTAGCAAGCTGATGATGAGTTCTCCTACTTTGGGAACTCCAGACAGTTTTAGTTCATGTACAATTTATTTATGTTCATGTGTATTGATTAGTGGTAGTTGGAGGCATGTCCGAGCTATCTATAGTCAGTATAGTAGAGGCTTCATAGATATCAGTCAGAGTCAGTCACGTATTTTAGTTTCATCCTTTAGATTTATTATAATGTAAAACTTTATCAGTATTGTATCTATTTTAGATTTTTAGTATGATTATATTTCCGCATAGTAGAATAGCTATTTATTATGCCAGTTCATGGGTTAGCTTGGGATCACTTGTGGTTCCAAGCACCATGTGACGACTAAGGGGTAGTCTCAGGTCATTATAGATACATAGACATCAATATTTATCTTCGAGAAGCCATATTATGTCTTTAGAAAACCTCTCTCATTTTATTCCTTATCATTCAAAATTCTTTCATACCTTGTGTTCTGAGTTGTGTTTCACTTATTCTACATGAATAGTATAGCTTATACGTCCTATTAGTTGAGAGATGGTGTTAGAGATTGGTGAAGGTTATTTGTGAGTTGTAGACCCTCTGATTCTTCTTAGATGACTTGGGATCAGTTTTCTAATACCTTCTTGGAGAGATTTATGACTTTCAATTTAAGAGATACTATGTGGGATAAGTTTGATAATTTAAAGTAGGTCTTCATGATAGTTGTTGAGTATAAGGCACGCTTCCATGCTTTTTCCATATATTCCTATGATAGCTTTCCACCGAGTCTGAAAAGATTCAAAAGTTTGTGAAGGGTTTGGATATCTCCCTTTAGTTGGCTACATCTCAGATGCTTGTGCTTGGGGCTCATTTTTAGAGTATTGTGGATCATGATAAGATAACATAGGGTATTCTTAGTGCATCTCAAGGAGATGCCAAGAAGGCACGACATTTTGGTGAGTTCATAAATTAGACCTCTTGAGGTAGAGATTTTAGAGGTTCTCGTAGATACCATGGTAGGCTAGTTTAGGCGACTTTACAGAGTTCAAGTTGTGGATCTTCTAGTTCAATATTTTAGGCTGGTTGTTCGGACCCAGTTGTACCTTCTTCTATTGAGACTAGTCGTAAAGGTTGCTATGTATATGATGAGATTAGACATATGGCCAGAGACTATCCCCGCTGAGTGATTCAGGCTACTTTTATTTTAGCTATAAGGGGTAGAAAAGCTACCAGAGCTGCAAAAGGTAGAGGTAGTGAAGCTCATGGGGGTGGTCATAGGACCACTCAAGCGGTTGGTGGTTGTGGGGATATTCCACCAGTTGGTGGTCATGGTCAGTGTTATGCTATACCCACCAGGCTCGAGGTAGAGGCATTTGATGCTGTGATCATAGGTATCGTCTTTGTTTGTTTCAGACCTGTATCTGTGTTATTTGACCTCGGATCGACTTTCTCTTATATGTATGCATATTTTACTTTGGGTTTTCATTTTGTTAGCGAGCCTCTTGCTATGCCTATCCAAATATCTACCCCTATAGTAGATTTTTTAGAAGTGGATCGGGCGTACAAATCTTGTGTTGTGACTTTTTTATGGCCGTGAGAGTTAGGTAGATTTGTTTGTCTTAGATATTGTTGACTTTAGTGTTATTTTGGGTGTGGATTGGTTAGATCCTTAACATGTTGTCTTAGATTATTTTTCTAACACTGTGACTTTTACTTCACCAGGTGTGCAAGGATAACTTGGAAGGGTGCACTTCATTTGGGTCCTAAGATGATTGTATCATATGTTCAGGCTCATAAATTGGTTGAGAGGGGATGTTTATCTTTCTTGGCTCATATTCTTGACACCAGTGTTATTTCTCCTTCTTTATTAGATTCTGTTTGTGTTGTCCGTGAGTTAATAAATGTGTTCCTTATCGACCCTCAGCCCCCAAAACATGAAATTTAATACCCTAGCGAGCAAATAAACTCTTTCTTTCACAATTTCTCTCAAGAACAAGCCTTAGGGTTTTAATTTCAAATCAAGAACTCAAGATTCCTCTATTAACTTTTAGAAATTCTTCAACAAAGGTATGTAAAGTGTTCATCCAAGGGTCCCTACGACCCTTGGAGTTCAAGAAAATTCTTTTAAAAGCATGAATTATGATTTATATGTTGTGGGTTTGAATGTAATCATGCTGATGTTGTGGTATGTGTTCCAAGTTGAAATCTTTATGTATTTCTTGATTTTATGATAGCATGTAAGTTGGATTTTGATTCTCTTATATGGAAACCCTTGAATTATGAAGTCATGATGTATCGGCATTGTTGTTCATGCCCAAGTATAAAGCTACGCCTATCATGTGTTTGAAAAAAATGCTAAATTGAGATTATGGTGCTTTTATGATCCTTAGGTGGTCTAAATGATGAACTTATATTGCACCCACATGTTCAAAATACCCTTCATGCTAAAGCTATAAATTTTATGTGTTTGATGGAATGCTCATGAGATTGGTTCAATGAAATTATGATGTGTTAGCATGCATTCCTAATCATGTTCAAGTTCATGACTTTCAAGTGATTGATGAAATGCCTAATAGATTGAATAGTGAGTTGTTTATTGTCAAGTATTCAAGAATTGTCATGTCTTATTATTTTCATGCTATCTAGTTCTGGGGGTATTTAATACCTGATAATTTAGCTGCGTGCCTAGTGCCAATTTCAATTACAGAATAGTCTAAGTCATGTCACGATCAGTAGTACTCTAGTTTAGTTATAGAACTTAGGAAAACTCAGTAAACTCAGTTCAGGTCAGTAAATTAGTACAATAAGTAATAGCTTCGTCACGCCTAGTATAAACTAAGAAATCAGTCCAGTGTCTATTTTGTTGGGAGTAGGATTCAGCATTGAGTGAACCCAAGGATAGGGACTCACCTGTTAGTAGAGGGTGTGATCCTTAGAAGCGGTCCTTGTATTCCAGAACTACGTAGCCAACGTAGGTTGAGATATCAAAACCTGCTTGATAAGGGTTGATGAGGTGGCTTAACCTGTCAATTGAGGGTCCCACCATTCTTATTTGAATACCTGCTAGATGAGGGTATCTCTTTAGTGTCTTTACCTGTGGCACGGTACTGACACCCTTCCAATTGGGGTTACAGGTTATACCTAAAATCTATTCAGAAAAAGAGTCATGTCAGTGAGATGATTACGTCCCTCAATCTTACTATCAGTCTTTAGTAAATAACTCATATAGTTTTACAGATTTCAGGATTGTCAGATACAGTCACTCAACTCAGTACGGAACTCAGCTTGTTCTACCAAAATTAGGACTGTCAGACACAGTCACTCAATAAATAATATATCAGTTATCAATTAGATCAGTTAATCAGTATTCAGACTTAGTATTTAGTACTATCACGATTTCAGTTATAGTTCACGTATTCATATATGCACTCTCATTCAGTCATACTCATGTTATTTAGTTTTTATTGTTCATGCATATGAACCCTTGCATTCAGCTTGACCTCACTTTGTATACCATTACATTCACATGTACTAACGTATACTTTTCTTTTGTGCTATGGTGTTTTATACTATAGGTTCAGATGCATGGGCCCTAGAGCATTCTTAGCAGTTCAGATGCTCACAGATAGAGTAGTGGTGAGTCCTCATAGTTTGAGGACATGTTTATTCATTCAGTATTTTAGTCTATTTCAATAGTTGGAGTTAGTTAGGGACATGTCCCATCAACTCCAAAGTTTAGACAGTTTTAGAGGCTTTTTAGACTAAATGTTCAGATAGTAATTTGTATTTCAGATTCTGACATTTTATCAGATTTTATCATTTGTCTTTATCAGTATTATAGTTTTGAACCTTAAGGTATTTCAACCCATTATTCTATATTATACAGTATTGTTACTCAGTTATTGTAGCAGCTACCAGTCATGAGTTAGCTTATGGTCCTTCAGTATTATGAACACCATGTAGTATCCAGGGCACCAGATTTGGGGCATTACAAACTTGGTATCAGAGCCTAAGGTTCAATAGATTATTCATAAGTCTGAAAGCCGCATCTAGTAGAGTCTTGTGTATGGGTGTGTAGCGCGCCACACTTATGGGAAGAAGGCTACGAGATACTTTAGGAACAGTTTCCCCACTTTCTGTATTCATGTTAGGCGAGTGAGCATAAGCTCTAGTTAAACTCTCTTTCTAATCCAAGTTTCTCTTTTGTTTACAGAAAATGCCTCCAAAGAGCACTCAAGGAAGTAGAACAGTAGATCAGCCAGCCCCTCAGCCCGGCTAGCCCAATCCTTTGGGCGAGCATGTATACCACACTGAGTTTAGAGCAGCTTTCACTACCCTAGATCATTCAGTTGCTTCTCAGAATAAATGTTCAGATGCCATTCTGGCCAACCCAGTGGTCAATACTGTAGCAGCCAGGATTCGAGACTTCACCCGAATAAACCCTCTATCTTTCACAAGGTCTAAGTCAGATGAGGACCCTCAGGAATTCCTTGATCAGGTGTAAAAGGTTACATATATTATGGGGGTGACAGCCAGTAAGAGTGTTGAGTTATCTGCATATCAGTTACAGGATGTGGCTTACACTTGGTTCAAACAGTAGAAAGTCGAGAGGGCAGTAGATGCAGGGCCCATAGAGTGGAAGGAGTTTGCCACTGCTTTTCTAGATAGATTCTTTCCCCTAGACTGGAGAGAAGATAAGGTGTTAGATTTTATTAATTTAAAGCAGAATAATATAACAATGAAAGAGTATTCTCTCAATTTTACTCAATTAGCTAGATATGTTCCTCATGTAGTAGCAGATAGCAGACCTCAAATGAGTAAGTTTGTGTTTGAAGTGAATAATAGTGTGGTCAAAGAGTGTAGAACTGCAATGTTGATTAGTGAGATAGACTTAGCTAGGCTAATGATTCATGCTCGGTAAATAGAGGAGCAGAAGAATAAGGAGAGAGAGAAGCAGAGTAAGAGAGCTAGAATGGGTAGTTTCAACTTTTCTCAGGCTAAGTCAGAGGGTGGAAATCGTTCTTAGTTCTACCTAAAATACTTAGTTCTAGATCAATCCTCAGCCAGTGCTCCAGTGCTGAAATTCAAAGACGGCAATAGAGATAGGGTGCTAGGCTCTAAGTCTAAGGGTAGTGTCAGCAATGCTCAAATGGCAGTGATGTTTGTTTTGGATGTTAGAGATTTTCCCCAGTCAGGTTCTCTGGGTTAGCAAAACCTTTCTCTAGCTTAGTCCGATCGCTTGAATCAGCAGGGTGCCTCATCCAATACAACCAATGGGCAATACTCGAACAGCCTCTATGCCCTTCAGTCCCGATAAGATCAGGAAATTTCTCCTGATATGGTCACTGGTACGTTATAAGTTTATCACTTATATATTTATGCTTTGCTAGATCCAGGAGCTTCCTTTTCTTTCATTACCCCCTATATAGTTGTTCACTTCGGAGTCAGTCTCAAAATTCTAGTACAGCCTTTCTCAGTTTCTACCCCAGTGGGTAAATCCATCATAGTTCGGCGGGTATACAGGAACTTTTCGGTTATATTATCTTAGAAAGTCACTTCAGTAGACTTAGTTGAATTAGAGACCATTGATTTTGATGTCATTCTCGGCATGGATTAGCTTCATTCCTACTATGCCTCAGTCGACTACAGAAATAGTATTGTCTAGTTTTAGTTTCCGAATGAACCCATCCTAGAGTGGACGGGTTGTACTTCAGTGCTTAGGAGTCAGCTTGTTTATTGCCTTTGGGCGAGGAAAATGATATCTAAATGTTTCTATCATCTTGTGCGAGTCAAGGACTCCAATTCAGAAACCCCTACTCTTGAACCAATTTCAGTAACATGTGAATTCCCTTATATGTTTCTCGAAGATCTTCCTGGAGTTCCTCCCAAAAGGGAAATAGATTTTGAAATGGATCTTCTCCTAAAAACTCAGTCTATATCTATTCCGCCATACAGAATGTCACCTGTAGAACTCAGAGAATTAAAAGAATAATTGAAGGTTCTCCTAGATAAGGGATTCATCAAACCCAGTGTGTCCCCATGAAGCGCACTTTTATTTGTGTACAAGAAAGACGGTTCTCTCAGGATGTGTATTGATGATCTTGGGTGTATTTATACGCCTAAGCACCATAACTTATCCATATTTTAGCTAAGTTTAGAGAATAAAGTGCCTAGTTTCTTATGTTTTAACTCTACTTCTATGTAATTAAGCTAACTGATATGATTAGCATGATTTCAGGTATTAATGAGGTAGATGAAGACATAATAGGACTATGGAATGCGGATGGCATATGACACAAGAGAGTAGTAGTCTGGACCAAATGTGGCGCCTAAAAACTATGTCCAAGACTAGTTTGTCATTTATAATTAGTTCAGGAACTTAGAAGGCAATTATGAGAGAAGAGATTATTTAAAGGCTTAATGCTGAATTTTTAGTCATTATGAATTATTTTGTATTAGTTTTTGAAAGAAGAGTAGCGGCTTAGCTTGGGGGATAGAGAGAAAAAATGTTTCTTCTCTCTTATTTTAACTATTCGCACACCAAGATCGTCTTTTATTTTTTGGTATGATGAATATTTCTATTGTGATTTTTGTTTTATTCATGAGTAGCTAAGTTTATTAGTTAGGGTTATGAAAGCCTTGTAGCATACAATCTATTACTTTGGGTTTTGAATTCATTATGCATTGATTTGTTTACATCATACTCTCTTTGCTTATCTTGAATTATTGTGGTTGCAAACATAGAGGATATGCCTTAAAATGCAACTTATTCAAAAGAAAGGTTGATGTTCGAAAAAGAGAGTAGTGACAACAAAATAGGATTAACAACCCCTATTTCATATGTTAATGCCTTAGCAGGATTAACTACTTGGAGATTTTGTATTGTTTTTTGTAAACGCTTTTGATTCGAGAGAACTAAAGTGAATTATTCCTAGATGGTTGAGAAACACTAGGATTATGTTATTAAGTACAATACGTTTCTCTGTAAGCACGATGCATGTATGAATTCATAAAGCCCATAGTTAGAAAGTATTGAAAACTACAAGGTGAACATAACTCTAGCTTGCTATTTCTCTGAATTTTAATACTACAACACGTATTTTATCTTGTTAAACACAAACCATTAATTTGTGAACTGAATCAAATCCCCTTATTTATTTTACG
>NW_025891698.1:0-4218 GCF_002878395.1 Capsicum annuum
CGGGACAAATTCAATACAAACTTAATCTTTAGCACTAGATTACTCCTTGCTTCTTTGTTGTAGTTTTCTCTTTCCGACACAAGTTCTTCTCTTAAACTTAGCACAAGTTTTTTTTTCTAAACTTAGCAATTGTCATGCTTTTCTTATGAGACAACTATATGAAATTTCAAAAAAATATAGTTTTACCAATTCAGAAAGGAACAAGAATCATCAACTCAGTAGCACTAAAACAACTAACACATTAACGGAAAACAATAAATAATATTCTTTCTTGGATTAAAAATACATTACCATATACTTTTAATATAATACAATTGTTAAAGATATATATTTATATATAATAATGATACAGTTCTATATATATACATATTCTATATAATAATTATAGTATTTTGATACACATTATATACAATTTTTAACTATAATAATTATTTAGATACATATTTTATACGACTCTATATAGTTTCTACATGCATTCTAAAAATGTATCAATCTAGTATAAGAAAGTATCAATTGAGTATATGGACACTTCAAGTGTATCAATGTAGTATAAAAGTGTATTAATATGGTATAAAAGAGTAGCAATTGGGTGTAGGGACTGCATGTGCTTGCATAGAATTTCATCCTTTCTCTTTTTTTAAAAAGAGTATCAATATAGTATAAAAGTGTATCAATGTGGTTTAAAAATGTATCAATTGAGTATAGAGACTGCATGTACCCAATTGGGTTAAATGACTAAAAAGGAGAATTAATTTAGCTGACTGGCTACAGCACGTCCACCTTTTTACATGTGGATCATTTTTTTTTAAATGGTCATGCCATGTTCTTTTCCCAATAAATAAAGGATCGGGATGATGGGCTTAAAATCCCATATGCACGCCTTGACCAATTTATAAGGGATTAGGATTGAAAAAAAAAGGAAAAAAGGAAAAAATTACAGTTTATAGGTAAAAATCTTTCATAATTACATGGTATGAGTAATGTTTTAAATAATTACAATTCATAGGTAATTGTTAGTTAAAATTCAGTTTTATGTGGGCCCATTTATATAATATAATTTCTAATGTATATAATAAGGAAAAATTATTTTTTCTCTCTCATAATTAATATTTTATTCTCACTCTTACCTGATTGGAGTAATATGCGGCAATAGGTTACTTCTTTTCTCTGATTGACTTTTTTAGGCAACAATAGATTTTTATGCTAAAGAGATTGTGCTAATCTCAAACTTCTTTCAAAGAAATATCATAGAATTTATTTCTTCCTATTTCTTCTCCCAAAATTTCTTAAATATTGTGTTCTTCACCTACAGATTGACTGATTTTTGTTCATTGAAGATGACGTTGAAGCTTTTTAATCCCTATAAACTTGCATATATTTGATTTGAAGATTTTTGCGGTAGATTTTATATCTTTATGGATATATATATATATATATGTTTGTTTTTCTTTATTTTTTAAAGTTATTCTCTACATTACCCACTAATTTTATTCATTTTTTCATATTTATGCAGTGTTAATTAGGTGTGCAACTAACCAATTTTTAATTTTTCGAATGGATGGGGAAACCCCTTTTAGAAGAGTAACAAGACGTATTGAACATGTAGATAAGACTAATTGTGGTACTCCATTGTTTGATTTGGGAGTTTCTCAATTGGACAGAGACAATGCAGGTTTTATAGCGGAATTGAAAGAAGACAAGTTGAGAGCAGATACTCGAAGAAAAAGTAGCAATGATCATGTTAAAATTCAAAATAGCATGATAGATTGTCAATCAAAAGACGATTTAATCAACGCTTCAAAAATATCAATGGTCAGTACAAGTGGAACAAAAAAAAGAAAAGGAAAAGAAATGAAATTTTTAGCAATAATGAAAGAGCAAAATGTTCCAAGCTTTATCAATCCAAAGCGGAGAGTAACGATGTTGAGATTCAACATAAGGTATTTTTGTATATTTATCAATTAGACTTTTTTGTAGTTTAGTTGTAAAGAATCTCATAATATTAAGGTTTTGTATCTGTGCGATTGTATTCGGTGTAAAGATATATACATATATCAACATCATGCAGTTATACTTATGTAAATATAACTATGTATGTAAACATATACATATATACATATATATATATATATATACATAAAGTTATACATATATTCAATTCGGTTAGCATATAAAATTTTTATTTGTTTTATGATATGTAGTTGTATATAATTAGTTTATGGATGAGACTTTATAAACATTTGATAATTTTTCTTGTGATCATTTATATTTTTGTGGTTGATCATTTGTATTTTTTTGGTTAAACAGGAAAGTAGTTTTGTCATCACAGATCTTTCTAAGAAGTCCCCGCATGTTTCGGGTTATGTGAAGATGAAGATATTTGATACTTTAAAACAAAAGTTATTCGGTGTTCAGCTTAGAAGATTTATGAGAACATGCTTTGGTCAAAACGCTACTATACCGGAATCATGAGTTTAGTCCCAATTATTTAGGCGCGCTATGTCCCTTGAGTTGAAAACTAGTTTATATACATTTTATAATTTTTTTCTTGATCATTTGTATTTTTTTGGTTGATCATTTGCGTTTTTTTTGGTTCAACGGGATAGTAGTTTTGTCATCGTAGATCTTCCTAAAAAGTTCCCACATGTTACGTGTTATGTGGAGTCTTCACTGTTGCATATGCAGGGTATCTTAGCCATGAAAAAGATATGCCACCTGAATATTTTGATGCAGAAGCTTTTCGTACCCGTTATGCTGCTCTTCTATGAAAGCATGGGACTTAAAAGAATGAGATTGACGCAGTTAGTGATGATAAGAGTCCGGATAAGCCAGTGAGGCCTCAATTTGTGTATGAGAGTAGTGACATGATAATTATTATGTTCCTCCATTTTATTAGTTTTAGTTGAAAATACAAACTGGTCTTCAATTTTTTTCATTTAATTCTAATATCAAATATGATATTTTATTTTATTGGAAATTATCCAGTGACATTTTTTTCAATGCTAAACTAATTTTTGTTATAAGTGTGTTGTCTAAAGAATACTAACTGTGTGTTAGGTAATTAAATATGTCTCATAGATGAGCCATGTAATACATATTAACAATAGTCTTTGCCGTTTTAGCAATTGAAATCTCTATTGACTAATTAGTATTTGATTATAATTATACATTTATTACGAATTTTTTTTTTAATATAAAACTTTGTATATCTATAGGTTAATAAAACAAGTCATGATGGTATATTACCAATCTTTTCGATTGTTATCCATAGGTTAATACCATATTTTTAAATGCACGAATTCAATCCCTTAAGTTGTGACTGACATTTATTTTGACACATATACTATCTTGTAGAATATGGTATACATACATAAATATACATATGATAGATTAAAGAAGCGTTAAAACCAAATTCATATTACATTAAACCGCATATATAGTTAAAAACTGCATTTCTGATATTTTATTTATACATTTGGAGTTATTCAAATAAAAGTTAAACATAAACAAATTAAAATGTATACAGTTATATAAATATATTTATACACATAAATACATGTCAACTGACATTTCCACATATATACATACATACATACATATGTACATACATACATATCAACTGACATTTTTTGGTATACGTTAATTTAACTGAAAATACATATATTCATATAAATGTATTACTCATATTATTAAAAAATTGCATTTTATATAATTTAATTTGAAATATATACAATCTGGAAATTGTATAGGCATAAATATATGTATGTATATATATATACATATATATATATATATATATATATATATATATTAAGTAAATAAAAATGCATATGCATATAATATATTAAACATCAGGAGAGTTAGAACCGACAAATTATTACATTAGGCTGCATATTGATACAATTATAATGTAAAGTGAAATATATCTGCAAAATTACAGTCAGTATATAACATGAAAACAAAGTATATAGCATGAAAACTTACAATTTCAATTTAATATGCAAACAAAGTATACAACAAAATGCGTCATGTTATTGATCATTGTTCGAACTACAATTAGTCACAAGTCATAACAAAATTATGTATGTGTTTCGCCGTATACACTCTTTTATGGTTCGATAACTTCTGCTTCATAATGCTGCCAATCAATGCACTTCTAACATATTTCTACTCGTACACCTGATCCTTTAAAGGACAAGTATGCTCCTGACAAAATCG
>NW_025891699.1:0-1031 GCF_002878395.1 Capsicum annuum
TACCAAAATTAGCAGAAAACCTAAAACCATTACAGAAAAAATTAAAAGAGGATGTAGAATATAATTACAACGAAGAAGATAAAAAAATAAGTTCAGAAAATAAAAATACTTTGTAAAGAAATACCAAAATTACAATTTCCAAATGAAAATAAAAAATTTACATATATAGTAGAAGCAGATGCAAGTGAATATAGTTACGGAGGAATACTTAAATATAGATATGAAGAATAAAAATTAGAACATCATTGTAGATACTACTCAGGCACGTTTATTGAAACAGAGATAAAATGGGAAATAAATTGAAAAGAATTATGTTCATTATATAAATGATTATTAGCATTTGAGCCATATATTGTATATAATAAGTTTATTATACGAACAGATAATACACAGGTACGTTGGTGGTTAACAAAGAAAATACAAAATTCAGTTACAACGAAGGAGATTCGAAGACTAGTATTGGAAATATTAAATTTTACATTTACAATTGAAGTAATTAGTACTAACAAAAATATTATTGCAGATTATATATCAAGACAAAGCTACACAGACCGACATGATAGAAGATGATGCTTTAGAAAAGGTACTTAAAACCCTAACTACACTTTCAGTGAAAGTGGACAGTATGGGTAATGAAACAAAAAAGCTAAAGAATAATGAAGTTAAACTGAAGTCTGGAGCTACGAATCAGATAACTCAGCAGTGTGCAGAGCTATGTCGATTGGAAGACATCAAAATTCCAGAGCTAAAAGGAGATGTTGGGAAACTCCATAAAACCCATAATGTTTATAAATCTACAATTGCAGGTACAAGCAAAGGAGTTAGTGGACAAAGACATCAGAAAATGAACATGAATAAGATATTTGAAAAACCATTTATACCAAAAACACAAAAAGACCCCTTGTTCATACCCCCACAAACTAACACATATCGAGAAAGTTTAAACTAAGACAGAAAAGCCTATAACCATATAACTCGAGCATACATAGAAAATATCCACAGTATTCAAACTGATCTAAACCTTAACTCCA
>NW_025891700.1:0-2798 GCF_002878395.1 Capsicum annuum
GTAAGGAGACTCACTTCCTTGTTTGGCTAATTCCAACAACATTTATAAGGGGACGCACTTCCTTGTTTTGACAATTCAAGTAACATTTGTAAGGAGACACTTTCTTATTTAGGTAATTCAAGCGCTATCATAAGGAGAAGCACTTCCAAAGGAGACACACTTCCTTGTTTGGTAATTCGATCGGCATTTGTAAGGAGACGCACTTCTTTGTTCGGGTAATTCCAGCAACATTTGTAAGGAGACGCACTTCCTTGTTTGGGTAATTCAAGCAACATTTGTAAAGAGACGCACATCCTTGTTTGGTAATTCAAGAAACATTTGTAAGGAGACGCACTTCCTTGTTGGGTAATTCAAGCGACATTTGTAAGGAGATGCACTTTCTTATTTGGGTAATTCAAGCGGCATTTGTAAGGAGACGTACTTTCTTGTTTAGTTAATTCAAGAAACATTTGTAAGGAGACGTACTTCCTTGCTCGGGGTAATTCGGGCAACATTTGCAAGGAGACGCACTTCCTGATTTGGGCAATTCGAGAAACATTTGTAAGGAGACACGTTTTCTTATTTTGGTAATTCAAACGCTATCATGAGGAGACGCACTTCCAAATGAGACACACTTTCTTGTTTTGGTAATTCAAGCAGCATTGGTAAGGAGACGCACTTCCTTGTTTGATAATTCAAGCAGTATTGGTAAGGAGATGCACTTCCTTGTTTGGTAATTCAAGCGGTATTTGTAAGGAGACGCACTTTCTTGTTTGGGTAATTCAAGCGGCATTTGATAAGGAGACGCACTTCCTTTTTTGGGGTAATTCAAGCAACATTTGTAAGGAGACGCATTTCCTGGTTTGGGCAATTCAAGAAACATTTGTAAGGAGACGCACTTCCTTGTTTAAGTAATTCAAGAGACATTTGTGAGGAGATTCACTTCCTTATTTGAGTAATTCAAGCGGCATTGGTAAGGAGACGCACTTCCTTGTTTTGGTAATTCAAGCGGCATTGGTAAGGAAATGCACTTCCTTGTTTTGATAATTCAAGCAATATTGGTAAGGAGATGCACTTCCTTGATTGGGTAATTCAAATTTTGCTTTTTAGGTGATACACTTTCTAACTTAAGTCTTGATTCCTAAAAGATGCACTTTCTAGTCGAGTTATCGCACTTAACCCTAAGAAGACACACTTCCTTGCTAGTTTTCATTTGTCAGGTGACACACTTTTTAGCTTAAACTTGTATCTCTAGAAGACGCACTTTCTAGTTAGAATCCCTCACTTTAATTCTTAGGAGATGCACTTCCTAGTCTTGGTTATTTAATTTTACTCTTAAGAGATGCATTTCTTAGTCAGAGTCTTGATTCATCATTGCAACATGCAAGTAGGTATGATGTGACTTTTCCAAAAGTCTTCTGATGATAAACTAGGACAAAAATTCAATTTCTATTTTTGAAACTTTACTTTTCTTGCAAATAAAACCTCTTTATAATAATATTTGTTTGGGATAATTTTCTTTTTAGTTTTGATGTGATTTCAGGAGCCTGCCCGAAGCACAGGGCGAATAAATGGAAAACCAAGCAACAAGGTGAAGAAATTGAAAGTTAAACAGATTGAAAAATAGCAAGTCAGGAGCTCGCCTGTAGAAAAGGGTGAAGAAGTTGAAAGCATGGCAACAAGTTGATGAAATAACAAGTCAGGAACCCGCCTGGAGAATAGGGAGAAGAAATTGAAAGGCAAGCAACAAGTTAAAGAAATAGCAAGTCAGGAGCCTGCCTGAAGAATAGGGTGATGAAACTTAAGTCAGGAGTCCAACAGAAGCTGTATATGTAGAATTTTTGTAATTTCATTTATGTTTTAACTTGTAATTTTCATTTTTGATGTAATGACAGAGCCGTGGACCGGAGCCTCGACGGGACCTCACTCGACTCTCCAACTCGGTCGTCCTTCTTTCTTTTGTTTCTTTCCTGTGAATAATGGTCGGGTCAAAATTCTGTCTCGTTGTCTACTTCTTTGTATGAAAACACTTTGTGTTTACCTGAAAAGAGGGGCATGATGTAGACACATAATTTTGTCCCTCTCCAAAAGCATTCTTACCATTTTACCCTCGTCTTAGTGTGTGCCCTCACCCGTGTGATAACCCCTTTACAAAAAGACAACAAATAACAATTCCGAACTAATTTTATCTTATTCTAACAATCCCTCCCTATTAAAAATGATACATCACCATCACCACCCTAACTACCCATGTGATCCTCTCCTCCTTTTTCTTGTCCACAAAGAAAGAATATATAGGGGACCCACCAAAATTCCCACATGATAACAAATCCATGCCCATTATAAAAGAAAAATTCTAAGAGGAAAAAAGGAGGGGCTCATTCTTTGATCATCATCTTCTCCACAATAACAACAATCACAAAATAATCTTCCTCACAAGAACAACATCAACAAAAAAAAGGGCACCAGTGAATAGTAACCGATGAATAGTATCGATGAACAGTACCGGTGAACAGTAACGGCGTGAAAAGTGACAGTGAACGGGTCATTATTTGTCGAGTTGGATTATTGGTGTTAAGGTTCGGCTCGAGGTTTCCGGGTGCGGACTCTCTTTATTCGAATAACATTGAGTTTGAAAGATTCAAATTTAAGGTCCAATTCTTTCTTCTCTTTCATTTAATTCTTATGTGATTATGATTGCGTGTGATTCGATACCGTGGTTTGTTTGTTGATGTGAACTGTTGGTGACATTTGGGTGTGTGATGTGCTAAGCATGATTGGTGAATTTTCGTTATTCTCGATTGGTGGATTGTGTATTG
>NW_025891700.1:2898-22658 GCF_002878395.1 Capsicum annuum
TTTTTTTGTTGATGTGAACTGTTGGTGACATTTGGGTGTGTGATGTGCTAAGCATGATTGGTGAATTTTCGTTATTCTCGATTGGTGGATTGTGTATTGAAATGGGTTAATCACATGGTTAAGAATGAATTAAGGTAGGGATTAAAAATGAAGGAAAATGAATATTGATTAATTTTAATATATTGATAATGTTGAACATGATAGAATTGTGATACGTTGAACTTGGTAGGCAAACGTAGGCCGGGTAGGCAAATTTAGGAATAACGATTTGTTGGAGTGTTTGAATATGTGCGTGAATGGTACTTTCTACTTTATTACACGAAAAGTTTCAATTGTACTCATTGAGCCGGGGAATGCCCTGAAGGATTTGTATTGATTTATCCGGGGAATGTCCCGAAGTAGCATGTACGCAAAGGAGGCTCGTGATCAAGGCCCGAAACGTCGGGTGGAGTTTAGTTTAGGATTAGTTTAGAATAGAATAGGTTTTATATTTCAGCACCTCTTTTATTTTGGATTGTATAATTTGGACTGAACATTATTTTGGTTTGTTTTAAATTTTGTGTGATTTGTTTGTTTGCTTGTTTTGTGGGTTTATGTGGTTTGTACATTTGTAATGGCAAATTAGCCAATACGCTCCACCAAGCAACCGTGGTCGAACCACGGGATCGAGGGGTGCCTAACACCTTCCCCTCGGTCAACAAAATTCCTTAGCCAGAATCTCTGTTCGCGGATCAGTTTTTAGAGTCAAACCATTTCGAAAAGGATTCTCCATTGGTGACTTGGCACACCGGATTATGCCAAGTGGCGACTTTGAATAAGAAAAAAAAATAATGTAAATAATCCTCTTTTTTTTCGAAACAAATTTTTTATTTTTGACACCTTAATAATAAAACCCTTTCGAACTTAAAATACATATCTTTTTTTAGTCAAAAAGGAGTGTGACAATGGGAACTGGACAGACTCCGCGACGCTGAGCCATCGCGGTGCTCCTTTGGAATGCCATTTTGGCACATGGCGCAACGCGCCATTATCACGCTGGGCGTCTGGAAATTGACAAATGGGAAATTGACCCTCACTGCGACGCGCCAATATCATGGAGGGCCACTGAAAATTGACAATCGTCATTTAAATCTTCTTCGCTATGCGCTAGTGACCGAAATGACGGTGTTTTACGACTGAAACTTAAAATAGCCATAACTTTTACCCGGTTATCATATTTAGGCGAATTTTATATCGTTGAAAAGCTAATTCAATTTCCAACGTCATGGACAGTCTAAATCTAAAGAATTTCACACGAAATAAACATCACTCATTCTAGAAGCTACTCCTTGTCATTTTCGAGACTAGTTTAAGCTAGGAAAAATCGCGGGGTATTACACATACTCTCCTGTCTCGTATTACTTGACATGTTTGTCTTTTGTACAACTCTTAAGAAGAAATTAATAAGGGATGCAAATTTACTAATATGACCCTATCCACATTAAATATTGTCATTTCTTATTGGAGTTAATTACTATTTCATTAAATTATTAAGGGTTAAATTGAAAAAAAATGTCAAATTATCTCTTGATTCTTTTAACATATCAACTATTTTGATACAAATATTTTTAACAAATATGTCAAGTAATATGAGACGAAATATATTAGTTATAACATAAACTTCTTATTAACTCAGGGTGAAAAAAACTTATATTTCTTGTAGCTAGTGTATCAAGAATGTGCAGACTCAACCAACATCATAAGATGCTTACCGTAACATAACTAGTTTGCTTTTCCTATTTTTCCAAAAGTTGTATGCATCTTGCAAAATATTCTGAATATCCTGTTTTAGATCCAACTCCAAATGAATGTGAGCAGGTAAATGTGATTACGCATGAAAGTATAATCAACAATGTCGACATTTTTTAATACATTTGTTGTAGAACGATAAACATCAATAAAGAAGAATATTGCTAAATCACTTTGTGTCGAGGGCCGAGGTCTTCAAGCATCAAATGACATATTGACATCACAACATAGTTGTCAACAATCAACATTTGTTTTTTTTTTTCTTCAACTGTATATAACGTTGCCTATGTGGCATGCCAACTAAGCATCCATGTAGATAAAACACACTTCCACATGCAAGGCACACGTTTTCACCAGCTAAATTTTATTTTGGCTTGTCCAATACATTCCAAAAAGTTAGATAGAGATATAAATTGGAATTAGAGAGATTCTATTAATTACTCCACAATGATAGAGAATATGTAACCTTTTAGCACTCATGGCATACAAATAAAATGAAATGTGAAAAGCCAATTTTGGAGTCAAGCTTATCGTTGTGCACATTCTTGAGGTAACATAACACACTTTGTAACGTGTCCAAATGAGTTTAATAGTTGGCTCTTACCTGTATATAAGCATATGGTTTTAACCTATCATACATACCACAAAACCTATAAATCTTCACCATCTTATCAAAAGAAGTACAAGTACATATATCAAATATCTAGCTCATATTTCAAGATTACATAAAGTAATAGAATGTCTAGAATTTTCAAAATTATTGGGTTTGAGAAGGGAAGGTTGTGTTCAAATGGAGATGATGATGATGGAGATTATGATTATGCTCTTGTTGCATGAATTTATCGAACGTTCTTGCCAATTTAATGATGGATTTAAAGTAGATGCAAAGTGTTTGATCGAACTCACAACGTTTAATTCAAATAAATGAAGAAGGAGGAGGAACCTTTGTTTTAATTAATCCTATTTTTTTATTTCTAAAAATAATTAATAGGAATATATAGGTTTAGATACAATATTTGGATCTTTTAGTGTAGTTGAGGTGAAGATGTTAGGGTTTCTGATATCACTAGCTCATTGTAATGTTTAGATGAATTTTTTTGACAATGTTTGAATAGCCTATAATTAATCAGCAAAATATAAAAATAGCTTTCTCTATATTCCACATATTATTTCGCTCTCAATTAGTCTATTGTTAATTATTGGGGCTTGTTTGGTCAAATATTGAAATTGAACCACACAAATTTAACTGTATCGTTTTAAAGGTAAACAAGTATTTCTATACTTCTAGTTCTTGTGGTGAGCTTAGTTGCCACAAATTTGTATATTTAATGGTCATTAATTCTAGGAACATCCACAAATAACATTGAGTATAAGTACTTGCATCAATCTTTATGGTCTCCATAAAAATATTTATTGGCGACCTTCATATGACTTTTGTAGGCATAAAAAAATCGATACTACTAAAGAATCACTATTTTCTCTTTGAAATTTTCAGCTGAAAAATATTCGATGGCTATTTCTATCAATATTTTGACTGAATCAACGAGGAAAGAAAAAGTAACAGTGTTTTCATTCGAATAAATTAGGAAGCTTGCTGATAATTCTTTTCGCACCATGCGTACGGCTTTCCAGTGAGCTGATTTATTTGGTGAGAATGGGTGAAAAATAATGTTAAGTTTTTATACAGATTTTTCATTGATTGACAATATGAAAAACCTATATTTCTTAGTGTGATTTCTTGTAGCTAGCTAGTGACTGTTGTGTGTCAAGCATGTGCAGACTCAATCAACATCATAAGATGCTTGTTGTAAGAACAAATAGTTTACTTTTTCTATTTTCCTAAAAGTTAGTGCATCTTGCAAAATATTATGAATATCTTGTTTTAGATCCAATCCCAAATGAATTTGAAGAAGTAAATACATGTTATTATGCGTGAAAAATTAGTCAACAATATCGACATTTTTTAATTTCACTTGTCACGGACCAATTACTATGGACAAAGAAAAATCTTTCTAAATTACTTCGTGTTAGCGGAGCCTTCAACCACATCAAAATGAATAACCATGCAGGTCATTTTCCATATTCCCGCTTATTTTCACTATTAGAGCTTTTCTATAGCTGCTCAAAGTCATTTATGACTTGTTGAAACTGATAGTTCGGGGGTTTTCAGAATCAATTTCACATTTAGAAGTCTTCGTCAATTCCAAATGGCCGTTGAGCGAAAACTTCAGTAAAATAATTTCGAATGCAAATTTTGACTGCGCCAGCAGCTATGTAATATAGATTTTAGGATAGGTAGACTCTTGGTTCGGATCCCACAGCACCCGAGCTCATTTCGACCCATTAGTCGAAAAGTCAAAAATCGGAATAAATGGGTGTGGGACCCACAAGTGACCTAAATGGCCTTGGATGAAAAATCCGACTTCACCAATGCGTTTGAAATATAAAATTTAGTGGGGTTACATAGTTCATTTGCGACAAATGGAGTTTGAATGAGTTCGGGAGGTCAAAAGCAAGTTTTGACCTTACGGGCCCATCTAAACTCGTATAACAGGGCCTTTTTGGCTGATTTTTGAGACATTTTTCAGCATTTTGAAAAGCCTAGCAGCCATAAATATTTGTTGACAAAAAATGAGTCTTGTGGGTTGATTAGAAGCTTAGCAACTTGTGTAAGTCAATTTTTTCTACAAATCTAAGGTACGAATTCCTTTAATTTGATATTGATTTCATAGTTTCTTGACTCAAAACTCCTAAATCATTGTGGATCAATTGTAGCGAAAAAATTGAGTGATTTACTCAAATTACTTAAGATTTTTAACTCCCTAAAGATAATTAGGCTATGGGTTGGTCTTGGAAACTCTTTTCCAAGGGTGCAACCCAATTGGGGTTTTGGAGTCTATTGGAAACCCATGGCACAATGGTGTTATAATGGGTATTGTCATTCTTATTGTAATGGTTAGATTGTATTGTTGATAGCATTGCTTGTGGAAGAGGAAGCCTCTTGGAAAGGAAAGGAAAAACTCGTTGGTTTGTGAGTTGCTTGGATTCAAGGTAGGTTAGGCTTACCCGTAGTCTAGATTGAGCTTGTTTGTAATGTTATTATTGATATCTTACGAGATTGGGCAGGAAATATAGACGATAGTCGATTAAATGATGAACTTGGAATTTATTAATTGTTATAGATCATGGATTTGTAAGGTATGATATTTGACCCTTAGTCTAGGACATTAGTTAGCTTAATTGTGGTCTCATGACTAGTGTGAGAACACTATAGTTGTTCTAAGTAGACATGAATGGTATACGTTTCTATCCTTAGGAGTGTATTGACCTATATAATGCCTAGATAGGAGATGACCTTGGTGTTGGGTTGACTTAGGAAGGATTCTTGAAGAGACTTTACCTATGGACTAAGAAAGAGTTGGTAAGCCATTATGGTGAGGTATGGATAACCAAGCTTAATTTCGGATAGAAGCTAGATTTGTGTTAGTAAGATTGGCATTCTCAGGATTTATAAGTAGGACTTGACCCACCTTAAGCTTGTACTAAGTAAATGCTTAGCGACCTAGATACGTGGTGATTGTCTAAACTATTTGTACATAGGTGTTGTGATGGTTGAACTCGATTATCGGATTATCTTATGATCATGACTTGAATAACCTTGTTAAGTGACTATTGAGCATGCCTTGCAAATACTCATGCTCTTGTTGATACTCATATTATGTGTGGATTTTATTAGTAAGGTAAAATGGCAAGTGTTATCCGACATCCCTACTTTATGTATTGTGAGCTTTTGTGTATGCTTATTGAGTTAGTTGTGCATGTAGATGTATGTTGTGTATCCGGAGAAATATGTAATATTATGATGATGCGCGATTTGAGTCCGAAGAAATATGTGATATTATGATGATGCCCGGTTCGAGTCCGGGGGAATATGTGATATTATGATGATGCTCGGTTCGAGTCCGGAGGAATATGTGATATTATGATGATTCCCGATGAATCCGGAGGAATATGTGATATTATGATGATGTTTGGTTCGAGTCCAGAGGAATATGTGATATTATGATGATGTCCGGTTTAAGTCCGGAGGAATGTGTGATATTATGATGATGCTCGATGAATCTGGAGGAATACGTGATATTATGACGATGTCCAATTCGAGTCAGGAGGAATGTGTGATATTATGATGATGCCCGATGAATTTGGAGGAATATGTTGATATTGTGATGATGCCCGGTGAATCCGGAAGAGATAAGATCATTAAGATGCCGTGTCGGGCAAATTTACTTATATGCATTGATATTTGTAAGGTTCGGCAATGTGGGGACAACTGCCTATGTGCTTGAATTATGAGTTATCTCTTGGTAAATTGTTATTCGTTTCTTGTTCCAAATCATTATATAAGAGGTGTGACCCTTGTTGATGCTAAATTAGCTACTAGACGAAATTTATGCCTAAAATTGAGTTAAGACTTAGCATTATGTGTAAACTTGCATAAAAATTAGAGGGCTAACCTAATATATACACTTGACTAGAATAAGAGGTTATATTATGAAATCTTTCCTAGTAAGATGGCTTATGTGATAACTAGCTACTTTATAAATATATGATTATTACTTGAAACCTAGAAACCTAGTAAACTAGTTGGTGAACTATACTTGATTAAAATATGAAAACTAGTCCTTATGATGGCAACATGCTTAGTGATGATGGATCTAGTATTGCATGATGGCTAGTTAAATTATCTCCTAACATGTGAAGTTGATATGGCTTAGTTGATAACTCATGTCATGATGATGCTAGTTAAAGAGTGGCCTTATGATAGTTGAATAACCTATACTATGGGTGGCTTGTAGTTTTTCCCCAACTTGATGACTAGTGATTTTAAAACTTGTAATCTTTTGACTTTTGAAAAAATAAGGTTAATTAGTATGGACTTCGCGGTATTTATCAATGAATTGTAGAATTAATGATTACAAGCCTATGCTATGACAATGTTTCTTTCTTTATGTAGAATTACAATATGAGTATTTGGAAGTGAATTTCGGTAATGAGCCATGGCGGGGTCGTGCTACCCACAGTTTTCGATAAATGATGGAGTAGTTGTGCTTTATTGTATTATTGGTTGTATTCTTTGGTGTACTCTTCGGTGGTATGGGGCGTCGTGATGTGTTCTTGTTTGATATTGTTTTGTGTACTCTCCGGTAGTATGAGATGCCATGATGAGTTCTTTGTTGTGCTCTCTTTCATGTACTTCCCGGCGATAGGGGACGTCGTGGTAAGTTCTTGTGTTTATCTTCTAAAGATGGTTGAAGATGATTATAGCAAGTAGATTGTTTGCGATTGTGTATATGGCTTTATGCTTTTGAAATGATACTCAGTTGTTATGGAGATTATGGGGTATATTAAGATAGTATGTTATGTTATTGCTTTAGTAGTATAGATGTTGTTACAGTGGTATTAAAGCAGATTCAAGTTCGATCCTATCCCTTAACTTTAAGATCATTGTCTTACTTTATTTTATCTTTACATTATATTTGAGCTCGTCGGCCGATGATGCCTACTGAGTACCCGTGTTTTGGTGCTCATACTACACTTTTGTACCTTTTTGGTGCAGACCCAGGTTCTAGTTGCCGTTGTTGAGCGAGTTGACTATTCGGAGACAGGGTGAGCCCTTGGAGGTCGAGTTTCCCTAGTAGACACCTAATTTTAACCCTCCCCGAAATCATTTTTACTCATTTTTTTTACTCTCGTCTTACCGCGTACCCTACCCCATTTAATTATCCCTCCCACAAAAATACAAAAAAATAATAACAAACTCCCTAACAACTTAACAACTCTATCCTAACTAACTCACCTACCCCACACCCCATACCCCCTCACCCCTACACCCCACGTCACCACCCCCTCACATTCCTTTGATTTTTTTTGAACCAAATCACCAAAAAAAAAAAAAAGCAAAGAGTCTTCCAAATTGGGTCAATTCTTCCATTTTTTTCAATAAACAAACAAAAAGGAGTGGGGCCTACTAAATTATTCCAATCGCCCTCCATATATACACTATCATTTCACTAGAAAAGGGGACGATCTTCTTCTCCATGTTAGATTTTTCCACAACAGTAAGGGGAACACCCTATACACGCACAAAATAACACACACGTACTAAAAATTGAGAACAAGAAAGAGAGATTGAGCTGGAGAGAGAGAGGAGAGGTCAAATGAGAGAGAGAATTTGGGAGGAGAAAGATAGCGACGCTGCTGTTAATCTTTCCGGAGCTCCGATGACGCCACCACATTGACCGAAGAACGCTAGGAAACCACCGACCCGACCCCCCAATGTCATTTCTGACGACCATTCATCGGAAGGTGTCGAAACCCACTGGTAAGCAATCAAAATCGGCTCAACCAGTCTTGATTCTGGTGAGATCTATCAGAGATCACCAAAAATAGTAATGGAGCGGGCTGATCAGGTACGGGCTTTCGGACTTTGTAATCTTTGCTTCGAGTTGCGGGTTTGGTTTGACGGGCTTCGATTTCTGATACTGAGTTGGAATTTGATTCATTGTTGACGCTGATTCAGGGTTCTTAGACATGTGGACTCTATCTTCTCGATTGACTTATATTTGGAATAAAATCATCATTGAGGTCCAATTTTATTCTCTCTCCATTTAATTTTTACATAACCGTGGAGGATTTGTGTGTTTGGTATGTTTGAATCTTGATTGTGTATTGGTTGATATTGAATTCGAATGTTGAAAACTTGGATTAGTAGTCGAAGAAGTAATTAATTATTTCAAGAATGGTTTCGGGATGGATCGATCTTAATGAAAAAATGAATACAGATTAATTTAGATTTATTAATGTTGGTGTAATTCAATTTAAACATGAATATGGTTGAACCCGACAGTGCCATGTTTTAGGTCGAGAAGGAATAGGCAAGACATAGGTCGGGTAGGCAAATCTAGAGATTGTGCATTGATTGAATGTTGGAGATGAGTGTTGAAATGATTTTATTTTATCGTATTCGACTCAATTGTATTCATTTGGCAGGGGAATGCCCCAAGGTATTTGTGTTTATTGGTCGGGAAATGCTCTGAAGTATTTGTACCCGGAGGACGTTCGCGACGAAGGCCGGAGGAGTCGGGTTGGAGTTTAGTCTAGCATTAGTATAGAATAGGATTTATATTTTTCGCGATTTTTCTGTTTTGGACTGTATAATTGGACTGGACATTATTATTTTGGTTTTGAATTGTTGTTTGATGTTTGTTCATGTGCTTTGTGTGTTTTATACATTCGTGGTGTCTAATTAGCCGATACTCTCCATCAAGCTATCGTGGTCAAACCACGAGACCGAGGGGTGCCTAACACCTTTCCTTCGGTCAAAAGAATTCCTTAGCTAGAATCTATATTCGTAGATCAGTGTTACAGAGTCAAAACCATTTTGAAAAGGATATCCACTGGTGACTTGGCACACCCGATTTATGCCAAGTGGCAACTCTGAGTTTTGAATATAAAAAGTCCTTTTCGAAACAAATTTTCATCTTTTTGTCACTTAATAATAAAAACCCGTTCGAACCTTAAACCATATCTTTTGGGAGTTGAAAAAGGGGGTGTGACAGCTCTGGCGACTCTACTGGGGAATTTTCAGAATTCGAGCTTATTTCTGGAGTCGTATCGGCTTTGTTCGGCATTATGAGTGTATAAACATTGTTTGTGATTATTGTTTGTGTTATTGTTACCACTGTTGTGTGTTTCTGTGCTCTTTGTTTACAGTTTTTCTTTGTGTGTTACAACTTAATATCTGGCATTATTTGCATAACTCGAGTCAATTCTTTCTGCAACAAGTCCCGGAGTGCACGTCGTGTACACAAACTCTAGTTGAGTCACTCTTATTTTGGGGGGAGCCGTTGAATGTATGGAGTAGGTGGAAAGCAAAGCAGCCACTATCGACCATATACTCTCCCGAAGGGCCCTGTTAGTACACCAACGTAGGTCAGCCTTTAGGTCATGCTTATGCGCATCATATTGAGACCTAGCGGGGTCCACTTGGTTCTTTGTAGGAGACTCTCCTCTAAAGCATCCCTACGTGCTAATTTTTGTATTTTTTAAGGTAATGAGGTTATTTGACGAACTGATTTGGGGAAAACATGTGCTAGAATTAAAGAAAGGTGTGTTAGGCATGGAAAAAAAAAGGGGGAAAAAGAGAAAAGGTGAATCAAAAAGAGTTTCGTATTTTTTAGGTTCTTTATGACTTTTGTTTTCCACAATTCAAAAATTTTATAAAAAAAATACTTTTTGCACTCATTTTTCGAAAAAAAAAAATAAGCATCAAAAAGATTTTCCTTTTGTTTCCTTTAACAAGCATTCACAATTCGAAAACTCCAAAAAACTTTTTTAGGAGATTTTTATAAAAAAGAAAAATGCAAAAAAAAAGGTGGTAGAAGTTTTGTACATTTCATATAACGAAAATACCAAAATAAAAATTCTCTCATAGCTGTTGGTGTCATTTTTTATGTGAAATGTCAAATTAAAAACTCAAAAAAAAAAGATTTTGTTATGTTGTTCATCGTATGTCTTTGGTCGTGTCTCAAGTCAGGGTGCAATCCGTTATTTAATCATTAATTGTCCAATTTGGACGAACTACGCACCGCTGATTCTCCTCTTTCGGGATGTGAGATACGTAGGCAGCCTATTGTTGGTTCGGGGATATTATTTCAAAAAAAGCCAAAAAAAAATTCTTACTTTTCATTTAGAGTAGGTGTTTCATATACATCTTTAAAAGAAAACAACAAAAAGATTTTTCTTTAATAGGTTTAAATTTCATTTTTGTATGAAACTCAAAATTGAAAACCCAAAAAGATTTTCTTTTGTAATTATAGATTTCATTTTGTATAAGGATTTAAACTTGAAAAACTCAAAAAAAAATTCATCAATTATTTGACAATTTGTTATTTTCTTTTTCTCTTTGAAGTTTCAAGGAAAAGAATGAATAAAGAGTTTAATTGGCCATTTTGGCAAGACTTCACGAACTACACACACCTGATTCTCCTCTCCTGAGGGTGAGATACGTAGACGCCCTTCTTGGGTTCGGTAATCTTTTCAAGAAAAAAAAAGAGGTTTTGAAAAATGTTGAACTCTAACATATTTGTTATCTCTTGTTCAATTAGTTTAAAGTGGTTGGTTTGTGGCTTCCTGGATGGTCCTCCATATCACACCAAATCCAAGGAAGGTTTAGTTGTGTCCAACAAGGATATAGAAAGTGGCATCATGAATGAAACAAAGAATCAGGAAATGGAGAGTTTAAATGAAGAGAATTTGAGACAGAGACAACAAATGATGGAACTGTACCTAGCTTGGGCCAGTGGGCTGCCTCCACCTCCGTTCCCCACTTTTGACCAAGCAAATACCTTGAGTCTTCCACCAAAATCGCAAAGTCAGTTTCCTACTGTTGTTGATGCCCCACGGCATGCCTCAGAATCCATTCCACGTCAAATGCAACTCAATACACCCACCACTCTTTCTTTAGCTCCCAGTATAAGTCTGCCACATTCACAGCACCACATACTGTCTGTGTTTTTGTTGCTCAACCTTCTACTAAGTCTTCCACTTTGGCTACCAACCCAACGATGTGCTTCCCCATCCCACTAGTGAATCCACATTCAATACTCTTGATGATCATACTCTTGATCCTACCATTAAATTAAGTGGACCACCAAAATTTCTTACTAAGAAGCCTAGCATGCTAGAAGAGCTAGAGAAAGTGGTTGGGAAAGTTAAGAGTATAGAAACTAATATGGAAAATTCCCCTGGACTTATGGGCTATAAAGATGTTTCATATAAATACTGGGGCATGTCTTCAAGTGTTAACCTTTCTCCCAGCTTTGAGACATCAAAATTTGGGTAGCCTGGTGGACAGAAGGATTCTGTGAAACATTTGGGACGACATTGAAATAAACCAAGGGAAACTGAAGGAAAGAAGAAGGAAAATGCACCTATTGTCATGCCAGAACCAAAGCAGAGTTTGAGAGGTCCAACCCACCAATACAGTCAGCCTCAACCCCGAGCTTACATATTAGATCCACATAACCACTTGCAACAAGGTTTCTTTCCCCAAAATCCAAGAAATCCCATTCCACTTCCTCAATATCCTTTGAACAATGCACAATTGTATGCTCATCCACATTCTTATCCACAATGGCATGAACCTGTCCCTCAACATTGTCCTTGACCTCCCACAAATTTACCAACGAACCTCTAAATCCAAGTTTTATCCGAGGCCAGAGTTCTCAAAGAGAAGGAAGGAAAAAGAGAATTTCACTCCTATTAGGGAATCCTATGCCAGTTTATTCCAGGAATTGGTACAGCAGGGCATGATCACTCCTCTCCTTGGGTATACTCCCGACCCACATTCAAGAAGTTTTGATCCTAATGTACGGTGTGCATATCATTCTGATGTTCAAGGTCACAGTATTGAAGATTGTCGTGCTTTGAAAAAAGAAATTGAAAAGATGATTCAAGATAAATCAATTATGGTGTAGAACATTGATAGTGAGGAAAGCTTTAGTCATGCTGATATGCAAATCAGTGGCTAAGATGTCAGGCTGAGCAATTGAGAAGTCACCCCTCTCCTTACTAGGAAGAGGTATGGTAGTTTGTTTTGTCTTTTTTTCTGTTTTTTGAATTATTTCAGGGTTGTAGTTTAGGATCTATTTTGTTTTGTCCCTTTGTCGTTATGTTTAAACCCTTCTATCTTTCATTTTAATTAAATGGAGTGTCCCTTTTTCCTTAGTGATATAAAAGTGTTGTTTTTTTGTTTTCTTTACATAGTATATTTTATGTTGATTCTAGTGATGTGATATGCTAGCGGAATTTTCAGCCAAATTTTAAAATCCAGTTTAAGCATGAGCATGGAATCAGAGGGTTAAAGTTAGAAAAAGCATCTGAGAAAATAGGTAGAGTGTTGAAACATTTGGTGACCAAGTTGAAGTCTTTTTTAAAAATTAAGGCAATTATTTTGAGATTACAAGACTAACTTGGTCATCAATTGAAATACATGTATCGATTAGGTCAAACAGTGGCTGCGTGATCCTATATCAAGAGGAACAGAAAGAAAATCAGCTCCACGAAGTCATGAGTCCTTCAGCATGAGGAATGTACAACGAAAATGGAGTTGTATGTTTGACAAGTGTATAAAAAGAAGTGACATACATGCTCAGTTGAAGTTAGTGTTGTTAAAGTGCCACAAATGATCTTCATCTTGCATTTTCATATTGCATGATATGTACTTGCATTATTAAGGATTGATATGATGAAGGTCTTTCATTCTACTATCCAAACATCGTGTCATCCTTTGTTTACCCCATTGAGCTTTAGTCCTATTTTATTTCATACTCCTCTTTTGGAATCATATAGAGTCAACAAATCTCAAAAGAAAAGGTGTTGAGCAAAACAGTAGAGTTAGAAAAGTTTCAAAAAAAAAGGAAGAGAAAAATGTGTCCAAAACGAGAAAAAGAAGAGCGTCGAGAAAAATAAAGTCAGAAAAGTCCCAAAGAGAAAAAGAGTCAACAAAAGAAAAAAAACTTAGAATCAAGTGAAAAAAACAAGCTGCCAGAACTACGCATGACCTGATTCTCCTCTCTCGGGGGTGAGATACGTAGGTTGTCCTACTCCGGGCTCGGTCCAACCAAATAAACAATTTAGAGTCACCCAGTCAAAAGAAACTGAGGCATGAGTTAATCCTCATTGTTTGATTCGATTCCAAAAGTTGTAAGTCCTACCCCACTTCAAATGTCGTTTGGGCCCCATACCATCCTTTCTTTCTAACCTTGTCCAAAAGCTAAGTTACAATCAAAGAAAGACCTTCAGATCAATCTTTGAGGATGTTAAGGCTAGGCATGCAAGGGATATGATGATGCATTTGGGAACTACTTGTCTCCCTCAGCATAAGAAATCAAGAGAGAAATAAAAAGGAGAGAGTCTTATTGGTGAAAACCCTCACGGGCACCATAAGGCGATGGTAAGTTTAGATAAATAAAAATAAGAGAAACGGAGATAAGAGAGTCTCATTAGTGAAAAACCCTTATAAACACCATAAGGCAATGGTGAGCTGAGGAAAAAAAAATGAGAGAAGCTTGTTGGCGAAAACCCTTCAAGGCGCCACTAGCCAAATGGGGTCTTAAATGCAATTGACCTAAGAAAGCAACTCAGTTTCAAGGCCATTAACTCAACAACAATGGGTAGAAAGTTTAGATGAAAAGATCAAGTTGCTTAATCCAAAATACATGGCATAATTATTAGTGTTGACTGTCATTTTTAGATGAATTTTTTGTTTCTTTGTTTTAAAAGGGGACATTCATTGTCTTTTCTTTCTTCTCTTTATTTTAATTTTATCTTTCTTGAGTCAGTTATCAAAACAAAAATTGTCATTCTTTTTTTTTCGTTTCTTGTCTTTGAGTCAAGTCCGTGTCAAAACAAGTGAGAAAAGATTTCAAAACTGGCTACTAGTTTCTTTAATTGCACAAAGCAAGACAAAAGCTAGCACATGAAATAGACATGATTGTGATCCAAAAAGGGCATGCAGAAATTTTTGTCAACAGAGAAGTCAGAGAACTCATGGAAATACCAAGGTTCAAAGGGTTTATTTGAGAAACACGACAAAGCAGAAATACTGTGTTTGTTTCAGAGTCTCTCTTAATAAGCTGAGTTTGGGTCAATGATATAGCAACTCAATGACATATGCTAATGGTTGGAAGCAAAGCTAAATGTGACCGGGGCAGGAGCAATTGCCTCAAAGGCTAAAGCCACAAACTAGCCACCACATTTTTAAACTCACAAGTTTTCTTTGTATGTAATAGGAATACATGTTGTATTCAGATCAAGAATTTCAGAGCCTAAACATCAAAGACCGTAATTTCTCACCTCAACAAATGCAAAAGGCAAGGTTGCTGCACAGGTTTGGTAATCAAAACCATGGTAAAACTCATAATTCAAGACCTCTAGGAGACGCACTTTCTTGTTTTGGTAATTCAAGCAGCATTGGTAAGGAGACGCACTTCATTGTTTTGATAATTCAAACAACATTGGTAAGGAAACACACTTCCTTGATTGGGTAATTCGAATTTTGCTTATTAGATAATGTACTTCCTAACTTAAGTCTTGATTCCTATAAGACGTACCTTTTAGTCGAGTCATTCCCCTTGACTCCTAGAAGACGTACCTTTTAGTTGAGTCATCCTCTTTGATTCCTATAAGACATACCTTTAAGTCGAGTCATCCTCTTTGATTCCTATAAGACGTACCTTTTAGTCGAGTCATCCTCTTTGATTCCTATAAGACGTACCTTTTGTTTGAGTCATCCCCTTTGATTCCTACAAGACGTACCTTTTAGTCGAGTTATCCCTTTTGATTCCTATAAGACGTACCTTTTAGTCGAGTCATTCCTATTGATTCCTATAAGATGTACCTTTTAATCGAGTCGCTCCTTTGATTCCTATAAGACGTACCTTTTAGTCAAGTCATTTCCCTTGACCCCTATAAGACATACCTTTTAGTCGAGTCATTCCCTTTGATTCCTATAAGACGTACTAGTCAAGTCATCTCCTTTGATTCCTATAAGACGTACCTTTTAGTTGAGTCATCTCCTTTGATTCCTATAAGATGTACCTTTTAGTCGAGTCATTCTCTTTGATTCCTATAAGACGTACCTTTTAGTCGAGTCATTCCAATTAACTCATAGAAAATGCATTTCTTTGTTTGGGATGATTTTCTTTTCAGTTTTGATGTGATTTCAGGAGCATGCCCAAAGCATAGGGCGAATAAATGGAAAACCAAGCAACAAGGTGAAGAAATTGAAAGTTAAACAGATTGAAAAATAGCAAGTCAGGAGCCCGCCTGAAGAACAGGGTGATGAAATTGAAATGAATAACAGAGTGATGAAATGGCAAGTCAGGAGCCCGCCTGAAGAATAGGGTGATGAAATGGAAAGTCAAGTAACAAGGTTAAGAGATTGAAAGTCAAGCAATAAGGTGAAGAAGTTGAAAGCCAAGAAAAGGGTGAAGAAACTGAAAGTTAAAAAATTGAAAAATAGCAAGTCAGGAGCCCACCTTGAGAATAGGGTGAAGAAATTGAAAGGCAAGCAACAAGTTGAAGAAATTGCAAGTCAGGAGCCCGCTTGAAGAATAGGGTGATGAAGTAGAAAGTCAAGAGTCCAACAAAATCTGCATAGATAGGATTTTATAATTTCATTTATATTTTTAACTTGTAATTTTCATTTTTGATGTAATGACAGAGCCGCAGACCGGAACCTCGATGGAACCTCACTCGACTCTCCAACTCGGTATAGTCCATCTCCTTCCAATCCTTTGAGATGCATGTTACTTGATTCCCTCATAATTTGGGTAGGTAGGATGTCCTAAGTCAGGACTCGGTTGTCCTTATTTCTGTTTCTTCCTTTGAATAATGGTCAGGACAAAATTCTATCTCTGTGTCTACTTCTTTGTTTGAAAACACTTCGTATTTACATTCAAAGGGGGCATAATGTAGACACCTAATTTTGTCCCTCCCCGATATAATTTTTACTCAGTTTTTTTTTTACTCTCGTCTTACCACATACCCTACCCCATTTAATTATCCCTCCCACAAAAATACAAAAAAAATAATACCAAACTCCCTAACAACTTAACAACCCTATCCTAACCAACTCACCTACCCCACACCTCATACCCCATCACCCCTACACCCCACGTCACCACCCCCTCACGTTCTTTTGATTTTCTTTAAATCAAATCACAAAAGAAAAAGAAGCAAAATAGGGAGCCCTCATGGGAATTCACTGAGAAAGCAATACATACATAAGAGAATCTTCCAAATTGGGTCTATTCTTCCATTTTTTCAATAAACAAACAAAAAATAGTGGGGTCCACAAAATTATTCCAATCACCCTTCATATATACACTATCATATTCACTGAAAAAGTGGACGACCTTCTTCTCCACATTAAATTTTTCCACAACAGTAAGGGTAACACCTTATACATGCGTAAAATAACACACACACGCACCAAAAATTGAGAACAAGTGAGAGAGATTGAGCTGGAGAGAGAGAGGAGAGGTCGAACAAGAGAGAGAATTTGGGAGGAGGAAGACAACAACGCCACTGTTAAGCTCGTCGGAGCTCCGTTGATGCTACCACGTTGACCGAAGAACGCTGGGAAACTATTGACCCGACCCCCCAATGTCATTTCCGGTGACCATCTATCAGAAGATGTTGAAACCCGCTGGTAAGCAATCAAAATTGGCTCAACCAGTCTTAATTCTGGTGAGATCTACCAGAGAACGACCAAAAATAGTAACAGAGCAGGCTGATCAGGTACGGGCTTTTGGACTTTGTAATCTTTGCTTCGAGTTGCGGGTTTCGTTTGATGGGCTTCGATTTCTGATGCCGAGTTGGAATTTGATTCGTTGTTGATGCTGATTTGGGGTTCTTCGACACGCGGACTCTGTCTTCTCGATTGACTGATATTTGAAATAAAATCATCATTGAGGTCCAATTTTATCCTCTCTCCATTTAATTTTTACATAACTGTGGAGGATTTATGTGTTTGGTATGTTTGAATCTTGATTGTGTATTGGTTGATATTGAATTCGAATGTTGAAAACTTGGATTAGTAGTCAAAGAAGTAATTAATTATTTCGAGAATGATTTTGGGATGGATCGATCTTAATGAAAAAATGAATACAGATTAATTTAAATTTATTGATGTTGGTGTAATTTAATTTAAACATAAATATGGTTGAACCCGACAGTGCCATATTTTAGGTCAAGAAGGAATAGGCAAGACATAGGTCGGGTAGGCAAATCTAGAGATTGTGCATTGATTGAATGTTTGAGATGTGTGTTGAAATGATTTTGTTTTATCGTATTCAACTCAATTGTATTCATTTGGCAGGGGAATGCCCCAAGGTATTTTTGTTTATTGGTTGGGGAATGCCCCGAAGTATTTGTACCCAGAGGACGTTCGCGGGGTTAGAATTTAGTCTAGCATTAGTATAGAATAGGATTTATATTTTTTGCGATTTTTCTATTTTGGACTAGACATTATTATTTTGGTTTTGGATTTTTGTTTGATGTTTGTTCATGTGCTTTGTGTGGTTTATACATTCGTGGTGTCTAATTAGCCGATACTCTCTATCAAGCGACTATGGTCAAACCACGGGACCGAGGGGTGCCTAACACCTTTTCTTCGATCAACAGAATTCCTTAGCTGGAATCTTTATTCGTGGATCTGTGTTACAGAGTCAAAACCGTTTTGAAAAGGATATCCATGGGTGACTTGGCACACCCGATTTATGCCAAGTGGCGACTCTGAGTTTTGAATATAAAAAGTCCTTTTCGAAATAAATTTTCATCTTTTTGTCACTTAATAATAAAAACCCTTCCGAACCTTAAACCATATCTTTTGGGAGTTGAAAAAAGGGGTGTGACAACCCTCTTTCCCCTCTATACTTATTTGTCTTTTTCTTTTGAGACAAATGTATTAGACTATTTAAGACATTTTAGATTTTGAGATTGTAAATTCCTCTTGTCATGTTTAGATGCTCTTGTATTAATACTATCAGGTCATGGGATTTGCATTTGACTATCGGCTGTCCTTAGTTGTAAAATGTTGTTGTTATATATTATATTCACATATAGGGTCCAAGTTGGACTTTCTTACCAAGGTAACCCATTGCAATAGCTTCGGGTTATGGTATTGGCTTACCTACCGGTGGGATATGGTAGGTGCCATCATGACTCGAAAATCGGATCATGATAAATTGGTATCAGAGCCTAGGTTTCACCGATACTGTTGATACAAGAGAAAGTGTCTAATAGAGTCCTATGGATCGGAATGTTGACGTCTATTTCCTATCTTCGGGTGGCTATGTGACATTTGTAGGAGTCCTTCATTTTTTCATTCATATCATGTTAAGAGTCTAAGTTGGTTTGTAGTATATTTTCAATAACTCAAAATTGGTCATGGGGGTTGATTGGGAGCTTAATTGTCATCTTGTATCGTGATTATCTTCAAGATTAAGGTAAGAATTGCTTGAATTCATTCCTGAATTTCTTCGTTTGGACCCAAAATCCCAATTTATCTTAGGGCTTAATTTTAGCCCAAAGTATGTTAGTTTTCACCCATTCTTTGAGGATAATGATTCCTTGTTCATATGTGAACATTGGGTTAGCCTCGGAAACTTATTTTTTATATGTGGGACCCACTTGGGGTTTTGGTATAGTTTTTAGACCCAGATCACAATAGTGAAATATGGGTATCATTAGACTCGTATTAATGAGTAGATTATGGTTTTGATAGTGTGATGGGATTTTGAGGATTGTAAAGTGAAGATGAACATGTGGTGCATGAAGTAAGGTTTTGCGGTTTGGTCTTGAGATAGGCTTCTGTCTACTTTTCTTCATAGATGATGTGTGATATACATTGTGTGTGAATATGGATGTTAGTATTGACAATGATTAAGATAACTTAACATTTATTGTTGATGTTTATGGAATAGATAAGGGTTTTAGACTCGTAAGATGGCATGTGTATGACCCATTTGTACCCTATTACCTTTCCTCGTTAGTTTAGATTAGGTATAGCATGGATATGATATAATAATATGTTTGGAATATGGTTTTAGCATTTGAAGCATGATATGTATATTTAGCCTTATTGGGCTAGTGTGGTAGTCTTGAAATCGTAAGTTGGGTAAAGTTGACTTGAGTGCTCTTGTTTCTAGTCAAGTTGATATCTTAGTCTTGAATATGGCTTACTTCATATCTAGAAGATGAACTAGATACCTTAGCCTAGTTTGGGGTATAGTATGCCTAATTATGGAAATTGTGGATCAGAAGTGGGATCATTCAGCCCACTTAGGCCTAAGCTTATGTTAAGTCCTGTGGACTTAGTTGTGGATATTAGACATAGATGAGGC
>NW_025891701.1:0-3786 GCF_002878395.1 Capsicum annuum
TCTTTTTAAATTCAAGACTATCTTTTATTCATTTTCTAATATAGAATGATAATGTAATTACTCATTGATAGTTATTCTTAATTATGAAAATCTTGTCATTAAATATGAATGCATATTGTTTTAAATATAGATTACTTAAAATATATTGAATGAAAATTCTTCCAATAAAATATGAAATATGAGTCAATTCAGATTCAAATTATTTTTTATCAAATTCAAATATGAGTTAATAGGAGCCAATTCAAATTATTTTTTATCACAATATGAAATATGAAATAATAGAATAAAAATAAATAATAGTGTTCATTCAATATTTTTTCCACAATATGAAAATTTTAAAAAATATATATATAAAATAAATAATTAATCAGTAAAATAAATTTTGTTGCCAACAAAGTAGATTTTTGTTGCCAAAGTACTCATTGGCTAGTTCTTAATATGACACTTGGCATAATTTTATTCAAACTTCTTTGTTTTATTATATATATTGATTTTTATGATATTGTTAAAATTTTCATTGCATTTCGAGCAAGATAAATTTTTATAAGTCTTCAAAAATACTCAAAGTAAATTGAGATTCTAGCGATTATCACGACAAGATAAGTTGTGGCAGAAATCACTTGCACAATTCATCTTCTCCAACATGTTATGGCAAAAATTATTTAGTTTTTACTGAGTGTAACTTTCTTATACAGTGGTAACTTGTTATGGAATTAGAACTTCTAGATTAATTGCAGTTGATATAATTTTCTTTTCCATATATATATGTGTGTGTGTGTGTGTGTGTGTGTGTGTGTATAATTGTTAATTAATTATTCATTTTCTATTTATATTTCTTAATCATTTTTGTCATGCTTCCTTAATTGACTTACATTGAATGAAATCATAATTACTTTTGTCATATAAATATTAATTTCATAGCAATACTTCAATTGCATATATTCTAATTTATTAGTAACTCATACCTACATTTCATCATACAAAAATCATTATAAATTTTTATTGATATTTTATTATTAAGAAATACTTATTCCTAATTCATTTCATTGATTTGCATGTTTAAATTTTTGTATAAGACAATTTAATCTTTTTAAATTAATTTTTGTTCATCAAAATGAAGTGTCTTTTTCAAATTTGATTATTTTAAAATCCAAAATTATTCTTACAGACATAAATAAGGTTATATAATTGGCCAATTAAAGAATATCTTTGTAAGGCAAAATTTTATTTGACTTTGAATGTTAATTAGGACTATGTAATTTTAGTAGTTATTTTCGGTGAACATTATGCAATCTTTTCAGCGTAGTGATCCTCATTTTGAAAAAAAATTCAATATTTATTTATTTTGAATCTACCCTCCTGTTAAATTCAAGACTATATTTTATTCATTTTCTAATATAGAATGATAGTGCAATTACTCATTAATAGTTATTCTTAATTATAAAAATCTTTTCATTAAATATGAATGCATATAGTTTTAAATATAGATTACTTAAAATATATGGAATGAAAATTCTTTCAATAAAATATTAAATATGAGTCAATTCAAATTCAAATTATTTTTTATCTAATTGAAATATAAGTTAATAGGAGTCAATTCAAATTATTTTTTATCACAAAATGAAATATGAAATAATAGAATTAAAAAAATAATAGTGTTCATTCAATTTTTTTACCATAATATGAAAATTTTAAAATATATATATAAAATAAATAATTAATCAGTAAAATAAATTTTGTTGCCAAAGTACTCATTGGCTAGTTCTTAATATGACACTTGGCATAATTTTATGCATACTTCTTTGCTTTATTATATATATAGATATTTTTTACCACAATATGAAAATTTTAAAATATATATATAAAATAAATAATTAATCAGTAAAATAAATTTTACTACCAACAAAATAGATTTTTGTTGCCAAAGTACTCATTGGCTAATTCTTAATATGACACTTGGCATAATTGTATGCAAATTTCTTTGCTTTATTATATATGTAGATATTTGTTACCACAATATGAAAATTTAAAAATATATATATAAAATAAATAATTAATCATTAAAATAAATTTTGTTGTCAACAAAATAGATTTTTGTTGCCAAAGTACACATTGGCTAGTTTTTAATATGACACTTGGCATAATTTTATGCAAACTTCTTTACTTTATTATATATGTAGATAGATATGAAAATTTTAAAAAAAATATATAAAATAAATAATTAATCAGTAAAATAAATTTTGTTGCCAACAAAATAGATTTTTGTTGTCAAAGTACTCATTGACTAGTTCTTAATATGACACTTCACATAATGTTATGCACACTTCTTTGATTTATGATATATATAGATTTTTATGTTATTGTTAAAATTTTCATTGCATTTCGAGCAAGATAAATTTTTATAAGTCTTTACAAATATATGACATATTAAAAGATCACTAACTTAAATCTTCAAAGAGTACAAATTATATATTTTTTTATAAAACATTAAGTATATGAATATTGACTCATAAAATTTTCACCAAACATGTAGAAAATAAAATGAATATGCAACATAATCTGTATATTTAGTTGACTTAATAAATCAAAAAAATCTATTCTAAAACAATACTCAAAGTAAATTGAGATTCTAGTGATTTTCACGACAAGATAAGTTCTGGCAGCAATCACTTGCACAATTCATCTTCTCCAACATGTTATGGCAAAAATTAATTAGTTTTTACTGAGTGTAACCTTCATATACAGTGGTAAATTGTTATGGAATTAGAACTTCTAGATTAATTGCACTTGGTATAACTCTCTTTTGCATATAAATAGAAAATGAATAATCAATTAACAATTATACATACATATATACGTACATATATATATATATATATGTATGTATATATGTATGTATAATTGTTAATTGATTATTCATTTTCTATTTATATTTCTCAGTCAATTTTTTCATGCCTCCTTAATTGACTTACATTGAATAAAATTATAATTACTTTTGTCATATAAATATTCATTTTATGGTAATATTTCAACTGGATTATTCTAATTTATTAGTAACTCACACCTTCATTTCATCATACAAAAATTATTATAAATTTTTATTGATGTTTTATTATTAAGAAATATTTATTCCTAATTCATTTTATTGATCTGCATGTTTAATTTTTTATATAAGACAATTTAATCCTTTTTAATTAATTTTTGTTCATCAAAACGAAGAGTCTTTTTCAAATTTGATTATTTTAAAAAGCGAAACTATTCTTACAGACATATATAAAGTTATATAATTGGTCAATTAAAGAATAACTTTGTAAGGAAAAATTTTATTTGACTTCGAATGTTAATTAGGACTATGTAATTTTAGTAGTGATTTTCGATGAACATTATGCAATCTTTTCTGTGTAGTAATATTCATTTTAAAAAAATTTCAATATTCAATCTACCCTCTTTTTAAATTCAAGACTATCTTTTATTCATTTTCTAATATAGAATGATAATGTAATTACTCATTGATAGTTATTCTTAATTATGAAAATCTTGTCATTAAATATGAATGCATATTGTTTTAAATATAGATTACTTAAAATATATTGAATGAAAATTCTTCCAATAAAATATGAAATATGAGTCAATTCAGATTCAAATTATTTTTTATCAAATTCAAATATGAGTTAATAGGAGCCAATTCAAATTATTTTTTATCACAATATGAAATATGAAATAATAGAATAAAAATAAATAATAGTGTTCATTCAATATTTTTTCCACAATATGAAAATTTTAAAA
>NW_025891702.1:0-3108 GCF_002878395.1 Capsicum annuum
TTTAAATGTTCTTCTCTGGTTTTTGTATATAATAATATATCATCTATGTATACTATACAATTAGATAATTGTTTAAAATAACTATCCATAAAATGTTGATATCTACCTGGTGCATTTTTATATCCAAATGGTAATACGTTCCATTCATAAAATCCTTGTGGTACAGTAAATGCGGTTAATTCTTTAGATTCTTCTTCTAGCTTTAGGTGGTAAAATCCTGATTTACAATCGAATTTGCTAAAATAATTATATCCTTGTATTTGCCTTATTTTTAATATCTTATTTGGTATTGGATAATTATATGTTATAGTTTTTGCATTTCAATTTCTATAATCAATTACCATCCTACTTTTTCCTCTTTTTTGTTCACTATGTTTATTTACTATAAATGCTGGACTATTATGTTTACTATTACTTTTTTGTAAATATTGTTTTTCTAATAATTCATCTATATGCATTTTAAATTCTTTTAAATCATCAAAATTATATGTTAATGGTTTTTGGATTATTATGCTATTTTTATCTATTAATTCAATTTTTATAGTAGTTTTATCTTTTTCCCATCTTTTTAATGGATCTTCACTATATAATTGTTCTAATTTTTTCTTAATTATTTCTATTTTATTTATTAAAAATATAGTTATTTCTGTTTTATTTATCGAAAATACTACTATTTCTATTGTATCTTCAGTATTTTTTATATTTTCTAACTTTTGTGTAATTTTTTCACTTCCTTTTATCCAATCAGTTTTCTTTCTTATTTTATTATTAACTCTTTTTGCTCTTACTTTCTGTTTACATGGTGTTGTAAACCACCAGTCTGTTTTGGTTATTATATGTGGGTATAATTTATCTAAGAATGACATTCCTAAAAGTATACCTTTTGATGTTAATTCATAATTATAAATTTCTTCTATTGTTAATATCTTATCCCATACTTGTATTTTTACATTCCTTGCTTTATAAGTAATTAAGTTTCCTTCATTATTAAATCCTTTAACTATTATTGGTGTTTTTAATTTATCCCATTTACTTTCTGGTAAGCAATTATATCTACATAAATTAGCTTCTGCTCCTGTATCTATCATAGGCGTATAATATCTACTGTAATATCCTTCTACTACTATCTTCATTAATACATATATCTTCATTTCATGTTAAGACTCTTCATAAAAATAACTTTTCTTTGTTATATGTTAAGGTTAATTGTGTATATTCTATATTATATGGTTTTACTTGTTCTAACCATTTTATTCCTAATATTATATCTGCTTTTTGCATTTCTTCCTTTACTTCGAATTCTATTTTTATTTTTCTAACTCCTATTATTATTATTTTTTCTGTTATATTTTTACTATTTATTAAACTTCTTGGTAGATCTGGGCACATATCATTATCAGTCTTTATTTCTTCATTTTTTACTAGATATTTTGCTATATAATTTTCTTCTTGTCCTGTATTCAAAAGTATTAGATATTCTTTTTCATTTATTTTTCCTGTTATGTAATATTGGTTTAAATTACTTATTGAATTCGTTTCATAACTTGTTCTTTTTGATGAGCTTGATGATTCTGGTTTTTCATTAGCTATTCTTTTCATTGTACTTATTCTATCATTTACTATTTCTAAATTTTCTTCTGTATCTATGTCTCTATAGCTATAATCATTATAATCTATTGTTTTTACAATTTGTTCGAATGGGCTTTCTATTCATATTTTGTTAATCTTATTTTTTTCTGTTATTTTATGTTTTGTTGTTAATACATATAGATTTTTACATCTTGCTGTAAATATTTTACTTCCTGGGGTTAATTCTATTCCTGATATTTTCCAACATAATACGAGTGATTTATCTATATTTCTATCTGTTACCGCTACTGAATAATTTGCACTTATTATAAATTTAAATTTTTGGTATATTAGATTTCCTTTTACGGCAGTTATTATGCTTTTTTCTATAGGTTTTATAATTCTATCATCTGCTAAATATATTTCTATTGGTGTATCTATTCCTTCTCTAAAACATGCTTTTATTAATATCTCTGTACCTCCAAGGTGTACATATTTTATTGGATCTCCTTTACTTTTTATATCATTTATCTCTTTATTAATTATTCTTTTTGTTACTAGTGGTATACTAGCTTTGTCTTTTGCATATCTGCAGTCTATTACATGTTCTTTTTGGCATACTACATAATATTCATCCTTTTTCCTAGTAAAAATATTTTTTATTGTTGGTATTTTAAATATTTTCTCTACACTTAAATCTAATTCTTTTTCTTTTATTTCATCAAATATGTTACTATCAAATATTATTTTTTGTTCCGTTCCTTCATCATTTAAATATTCTTCCTTTGTTATTATTTTTATATCTTCTTCAGTCGTTTAATTCATCTATTTCACTATCTATTTCATTATCTGTTTCGTTTTCTGAAATTTCATATATACTAGTCTCACTTTCTAATTCATAATTTATATAATCTATCTACATATATTCTGTATTATCTATTTTATTTCTGATATTTGTTTATTTTTCGGATTTTTAGGTAATTTACAATCTCTAGCTAAATGTCCTAACTTTCCACAATTATAACAAGTACATTCTTTTATAGATTTCTTCTTTCTATATGGTCTTTTATATTTATAATTTTTTACATAATATCTTTTTCTTGGTTTCTTATAGTTATATTTTGATTTTTTATATTTCTTATATTTCTTATGTCTTTTTCTTTTCTTATAATATCTTTCTTCACATCCAAATTGGGGTGCTATTTTATTTTTGCAACATGATAAATTTCTTATTAATGTTTTTTCCATTTTTAATTCTTCTCTATATTTTTCACATATGTTTCTATACCATTGTTGTAAAAATTTTATTCTTGCTCCTAACGTATCTACTATTTTTGCTTCTTCCCAACTTTTTATTATTTTTGAACTAAATGGCTAGGCATCTAGTGAATCTATTTTTCTTTGTGCGTGGATATTTTGTTTCAATATCTTTTAATGATTTACTTTTTTCGTAAGATATATTCATTAATTTATTTAGTTTATTATTTTATCCTGTAGTAATTGCAGAGTTACAAATTTCTGTATAATAATTTATCCTAA
>NW_025891703.1:0-5208 GCF_002878395.1 Capsicum annuum
AGGTGTACATATTTTATTGGGTCTTTACTTTTTTATATCATTTATTTTTTTATTAATTATTCTTTTTGTTACTAGTGGTATACTAACTCTTCCTTTTGCATATCTACAGTCTATTACATGTTCTTTTTGGCTTACTATAATTTCTATATCCTTAAGTACGTACAAAACAAGTATTTTAAATTTATCTACCATTTCGTCATATAAATAAGTATTCATTTTTCATATGATGCTTTTTCAAAATATTCTCTTCAATCATACATAACAAAATATGATCATTTTAGATTACTATATACTAGATTATTCTTAAATAACATGTTCTTCGGTCACTATTAGCATGATAATCTGGATACTTTTCCCTTAAACAATGCCTCTACTCTAGCTACTCCCCTATCACGACTTTCTTGCCTCACCGGTTTCAACTTTAGGATAGCATAGTTCTTAGGGATTTTTTTTCTTTTCCACTTTGCTAATAAACTTCTTAACATGCTATTCTTTGAATAATTCTACTATAAAGTAACTAACATGAACTTATTTTATCATATCATGACTGTCAGGAATTTATGAATTTAGCTATTCATTATCGTAAATAAATATACCTGTTCTGGTAGGTTTGATAATTCTGGGCTTTGTTCATCCATAGCTTTTCCTTAGAAATATATCTGTTTTTTTTATTAAATATTCAAAAGTTTTTTGTGTACAAGAGAGAAGGCTTGCTTTCAACACATGAAAGTCTTGCCTTTAACTTAGCCGGATGGCTTACATATTTATAAGAGGAAAAGAACTATTCCTACTTCACACGTTTTACATGTAAACTATACTATTCCTACTTTTTACAAAAAATTCTTTCTTTTCAAAAGTAGAAAAGGACTAGACTAAACTAGACTAGTATAATAAGACAAAAACTAGGTCCTATCTTTACAAAAGAAAAAATCTTAAGACTAAAAACAAAAAACCAATAATGGCACTTTGGCCAAAAAGTCAAAAACTATACAATCAATTTACGTAACAAAATTTCAAGACTATACATGTCACCTTCTATCTTTTATTATCTTGCCTTTTATCTTTATTCCTTCATTACTCCGTTGCTTCTTATCTTTTTTTCTATCTTCCAACTGGCGTTCTTATCTTCTTTTATTCTAGTTGAACTTCCGGGATAATATTATCTTCTCCATTACATCTTGAACATTGATGGTCTGGATATTTGTGTCCAATTATCTTGCAATATCTTGTTAATAATTCTTCTGAAATAAATCCCTTCCTAATTTTTCTTCCAGTTGGTTGTTTCTCTGGGTTGAGTAATGTCAGAATCCATTGTCTAGCATCTTCTATATCTGTTTGTCGTAGTTCTCTTGAACTTGAATAACTCATTTGATGATCTCTTGAATAATAGCTCCATATAGGGTTTCCATTGATATAATTATTTGCTAATTCTTGAACAATTGTAGATATTCCAATAAGTCGTTTATTTGTATAAAAATCAGGTATCTCGATCTTAGGTATTTCTGGCTGCTGAATAATATCTTCCGGTATAATCATATCTCTGGTTAATCCTATTCTTACAATTTGTATAACTGGTTTGATCTCGTCATATAATATCTCTGCTAGTGCAGTATAAAACCTTATAAAAAATAGATTCCCTTTGGTTATTCTTTTATAAATGGTGAATGCTCTATGTAATTCTGGTATAGCTGTTAGTTCATCTCCATCTTAGGTATATACGGTATTTAATAATCCATAACTAAAACAAGTTTTAACTAAGCTTGGGTTGGTTTTGGTAATGTGATTTACTTGTTGTGACCTTGCAATTTTTGGGTTATATAGTTTGTGTTTGGTTCTTGGATATCTGTAGCTCTAGGGTTAAGGTTTAGATAAGTCTGTATTTTGTGGATATTTTTTATGTATGCTCGGGTTATATGGTTGTAGGCTTTTTTATCTTGGTTCAAACTTTCTCCATATGTGGTAGTTTGTGGGGGTATGAACAATTGGTCTTTTTATATTTTTGGTATAAATAGTTTTTCAAATATCTTGTTCATGTTCATGTTATGATATTTTTGTCCACTAACTCCTTTGATTGTACCTGTAATTGTAGATTGATAAACGTTATGGGTTTTATGGAGTTTCCCAACGTCTTCTTTTAGCTTTGGGATTTTGATGTCTTTCGATCGACATAGCTCTGCACACTGCTGAGTTAGCTGATTCATAGCTTTAGACTTTAGTTTAACTTCATTAGTCTTTAGCTTTTCTATTTCATTACCCATACTGTCCACTTTCATTGAAAGCGTAGTTAGGGTTTTAAATATTTTTTCTAAAGCATCATCTTCTATTATATCAATCTGTGTAGCTTTGTCTTGATATGTAATCTGCAATAACGTTTTTGTTAGTACTAATTACTTCAATTGTAAATGTAAAAGTTAATATATTCAATACTAGTCTCCGAATCTCCTTCGTTGTAACTGAATTTTGTATTTTCTTTGTTAACCACCAATGTACCTGTGTATTATCTGTTCGTACAATAAACTTGTTATATATAATATATGGCTCAAATGCTAATAAACATGTATATAATGAACATAATGCTTTTCTATTTATTTCCCATTTTATTTCTGTTTCATTAAACGTACCTGAGTAGTATCTACAATGATGTTCTAATTTTTCTTCTTCATATCTATATTTAAGTATTCCTCCATAACTATATTCGCTTGCATCTGCTTCTACAATATATATATAAATTATTTATATTCGTCTGAAAATTATAATTTTGGTAACTCTTTACAAAGTATTTTTATTTTCTGAACTTGTTTTTTTATCTTCTTCGTTGTAATTGTATTCTAACTGCTTTTTAAATTTTTTCTGTAATGGCTTTAGGTTTTCTGTTAATTTTGATATATATTCTCTTACTTGGTTTACTAATCTTAAAAATGATTGTAATTTCTTTTTTGTATCTAATTCTTCTTTTGAATTTATCATTTTTTGTACTATATGTTGTTATATTTTTACTCCACTTTTAGCTATTTGTATTCCTAAAAACACTATCTAGTTGTTCATAATTTCGGCTTTCTTTTCACTTAAACTTATTTTCGATTTTTCTATTATATCTGTAAATTGTTCTAATAATTTTAAATGTTCCTCTTTAGTTTTTGTATATAATAGTATATCATCTATGTATACCATACAATTAGGTAATTGTTTAAAATAACTATCCATAAAATGTGGATATTTACGTGGTGCATTTTTATATCCAAATGGTAATACGTTCCATTCATAAAATACTTGTGGTACCATAAATGCGGTTAATTCCTTAGAATTTTCATCTAACTTTAAGTGGTAAAATCCTGATTTACAATCAAATTTACTAAAGTAATTAGATTCTTGTATTTGTCTTATTTTTAATATCTTATTTGGTATTGGATAATTGTATGTCATGGTTTTTGCATTTAAATTTCAATAGTCAATCACCATTCTACTATTTCCTCTCTTTTGTTCACTATGTTTATTTACTATAAATACTGGGCTATTATGTTTACTATTGCTTTTTTGTGTATACTGTTTTTCTAATAATTCATCTATATGCATTTTAAATTCTTTTAAATCGTCAAAATTATATGTTAATGGTTTTTGAGTTATTATACTATTTTTATCTATTAATTAAATTTTTATAGTAGTTTTATGTTTTACCGATCCTTTTAATGGATCTTCACTGTATAATTGTCTTAATTTTTTCTTTATTATTCTATCTTATCTATTGAAAATATAGTGTTTTTTTTTAATCAAAAATACAACTAGTTCTACTGTGTCTTCTGTATTTTTTATATTTTCTAACTTTTGTGTAATTTTTTCACTTCCTTTTATCCAATCAGTTTTCTTTCTTACTTTATTACTAAATCTTTTTGCTCTTACTTTTTGTTTACGTGGTGTTGTAAACCACCAATCTGTTTTAGTTATTATATGTGGGTATAATTTATCTAAAAATGACATTCCTAAAAGCATATCTTTTGATATTGGATCATAATTATAGATTTCTTCTATTGTTATTATTTTATCCCATATCTATATTTTTATATTTTTAGCTTTATATGTAATTAAACTTCCTTCATTATTAAATCCTTTGACTACTATTGGTGTTTTTAATTTATCTCATTTACTTTCTGGTAAACGGTTGTATCTACATAAGTTTGTTTCTGCTCCTATATCTATGATAGGTGTATAATACCTATTATAATATCCTTCTACTATTATTTTTACAAGTACATATATTTTCATATCATGTCAAAGCTCTTTTTATTAATATTTTTTCTTTATTATATGCTATAGATAATTGTGTATGTTCTATATTGTATGGTTTTACTTGTTCTAAAAATTTTATTCCTAATATTATGTCTGTTTTTTGCATATCTTCTTTTATTTCAAATTCTATTTTTATTTTTCTAACTCCTATTATTATTTCTTTTTCAGTCGTATCCTTAATATTTATTAGACTCCTTGGTAGATCTAGGCTTATATTACTATTAGATTTTATTTCTTCACCTTTTACTAGATATTTTGCTATATAATTTTCTTCTTGTCCTGTGTTTAAGAGTATTAAATATTTTTTTTCATTTACTGTTCCTGTTATGTAATATTGATTTACATTAACTGTTGAAGTTGTTTCATAACTTGTTCTTTTTTATGAGCTTGATGATTCTGTTTTTTCACGATCTATTCTTTTTGTTGTGCTTATTCTATCATTTATTATTTCTAAATCTTCTTCTATATCTATGTCTTTGTAACTATAATCATTATTATCAATTGTTTTTACAAATTGTTCGAAAGGACTTTCTATTTGTATTTTATTAATTTTATTTTTTCTTGTTATTTTATGTTTTGTTGTTAATACGTATAGATTTTTACATCTTGCTGTAAATATTTTACTTCCTGGGGTTAGTTCTATTTTTGATATTTTTTGATATAATACTAATGATTTATCTATATTTTTATCTGTTATTGCTACTGAATAATTCACACTTATTATAAATTTAAATTTTTGGTATATTAAATTTCCTTTTATGGCATTTATTATACTTTTTTCTATAGGTTTTAAATTCTATCATATTCTAAATATAATTCTATTGGTGTATCTATTCCTTCTCTAAAACATGTTTTTATCAATATCTCTGTTCCTCCAAGGTGTACATATTTTATTGGGTCTTTACTTTTTTATATCATTTATTT
>NW_025891704.1:0-1522 GCF_002878395.1 Capsicum annuum
TTTTGAAGAGGCATTCTACTATTCCTAGTAGGAATCCGTAGGACCAGATGCTTTTCTAAAAGCAATCAATCAGCTTTACAAAAAGCCAAAGGAATCTGCTTTTCAAAAGAAAAAGCATTCAGGACAGCTGGACAGCTTTCATCTGCTTTTCAAAAAGAAAAAGCATTCCACTCAGGAACAACTAAGGGAGTCTACTTTTCTAAAGAAAAGACTAAAGCATGGCCAGACTTGATCATAGCCTTACAAGTGTACACTCTATATGTATAATCTTTATTTCCCTTGTCTATATAAGACGAATTGTAACATAAGAGAAGGCATCAGATAATTTACCCTCACTAGAAATTCTCTCCTGCCCGATCTCTTGTAAACCATTTTGTAATGTTTTTCTTTCCAGCTTAAATAAATTTGTAAGTTGTTTAATCCGACTCTCTACTTTACATATTGTTCCTTTAACAATTCTTAAGATTGTTTTCACGATCCGTTTTCTGGTATCAAAGCCATGTTGGCAGATTGTGTACTCAGCATGAGCAGCTAAGTACATAATCTGTCTAGAGCATGGGAAAACTATTTTCATATAAGTTGCATATACTGTTATTCATCTATGATTATACTTTTAATAAATTAATTTAATATATCATGTCTTATAATGGGATTTTCTTTTAAGTATGGGGTATTCATCTTATCCAAAGTGTTTGAAGTAACCGATTAATCTCCGGTCTTAGACGTTGGTCAGCCTGAAAGTGTGGTCTCAGCTAAGGTAAGCGTTCGACCCTGTTGGTAGTCCCGTCGCTAAGATAACACTTAAGATAAGTCTGCTATAAAGCCATTAAGACTTGATTAGATCTCATAAGCCTTCGATGTATTGCTTTAATTTATTATAGGTTGTATCATAGTTGAAAATTGTTTTATGCTTTCTTATGTGAAAATCTTTGCTTTCCCAGTCAGTCTCTAGACAGTATTTTCACACATGAATTCCAACATTCATACTAAAAATACTATCAACTTATCCTCTAAAGCAACTCAGATTGTTAATATCGAAAATAATCTTCAAAACTGGAGTATTCTAGAAGAATCTTTTAACACGATTTATCAAATTGAAAAATTTAGTTTTTTCAAAAAACATAATATTAAGACCTCTGAGTCTACCGTTGCCATCAATAATTCTTTGGAAATTATACAACTTTTAAATGACCTCGACATAAACCGATTTAAAAATCAGTTTAATTATCTGCATATCGAACTTGTCTAGGTGGCCATTAAGCCACTTTTTAGACAGGGTCTAGACATCCCTGTCTGTGCCATACTAAGAGATGCTCGTCTATTAAATTTTGACGACTCACTCTTAGGAGTTATTCAAAGTAACCTAGCCGACGGCCCGGTATACTTTAATTGTTACCCTAATTTCTCAGTAGATATTAATGATCCTAACATCATGGATGTTTTAACTCTTAATGTTAAAACAAAAAACATGAATAGTAAGGATAATACTAGAGAAATCGCGATAATATACAGAGTATACTAT
>NW_025891705.1:0-2093 GCF_002878395.1 Capsicum annuum
ATTCTACAGCATAGCAATGGAATCTCAAGATGATCAACTATATTTTCCCATGACTAATTATATAACGGTGGAAAAATTAAGAAATTTTTAATATCTACGCAACTGGAGTTTATAAAAAATTCCTTATTTTAATAAAAAATAGATCCAAACCAGAAGAGCCTTAGGGATGAAGTCAGTATACAACATCCTTAAAAATAAATATGAAGAAAATTATAAAGTCCTCAACAGAGATACACACTAAGTACTAATGACCTAAGGAAAGTCGAAATCAGTAGTCTTAAGGGACAAAATTACTGAGTTTGAAACACACCAATTTACAGCCACTCCAAAAACATGGACTATGGCGTGCAAATTCTTAGAACATGGACACCTCAAAAGAAACGATGGCGATAGCTCATCGATGTCTAAAGAGATGTGATTTACAGCTGTAAAAAGAAGCCAAGAATGGAAGAAAAGACGTAAAGAAAAAGCACTTACGTCAACATAAATTGTCGGCACCAGACGATAAAATGATAAAGAAGATTAGACCCCACGGTCTAAAAGCAGCCAATCAAGAAAAAGAAAAATCTTATCCGGATAAGGGACTAGAAGAGAAATAAAGATTTTGAAGGGATAACCCTGAAGAAAATAAATATTGTAATTCTATCCCTCTTTGTGTCTATAAAAGTGTTTATAAAAGGAGAGATAGAAAGTCATAGAAGAGAGACTGCATTTCTCTGAATCTTTCTTTCTTAGAAAATGTTAGGTATCTTCTATATAAGTTCTATATAAGTGAGTAAGGAACACTTCTCCCGTCAACAAAAAGTAACAAATAGTTTGTATGTGAATATAAGGAAGATCTAACTAAAGATTTTCCTATGTTGCAATATATTCATGAAATAAAATAAGTTTATTTGTATATTTTTTGATAATCTTATATGTCGGTGAGAAATGAAGGTTGCGATCTTCAGCCTCAACGGAGGAAGAACGAAACAGTAGCCTCAGACAGTGAGTCGCAATAGGCTAGATAGTTCTTCATAGCCAGAAGGAGAAACACTGCGGTGTTTATACAACCAATATAAAAAGAAAGTGAAAAGATATATACTTAAACTCTATCATCCATGAACATATTAGCATAAGAAAAATTTGTCTTCATATCTACCTTATATACTCATACATATTATATGTTACTAAGTACCTATAGGGAATATCAAATCATGAATTATCTATCCATATCATCATGAGAGTGTTACAACAACAATTAAAGAAACTCAGAAAAAGGTTTTGGGGATCCAAAACAATTATAGAAACTCTTAACAAAGATATAACAAAAATGAGATACTATCTTAGAAAAATCTATCGTTTGAAAAATACTTCAAATATTTCTGAAATTAACAGATTAAAACAAAAATTATTTGACGCTCTGCACAGAGCTTATATTCAAAAAGAAACACAGGTTTTTCTGTATCAAAGTTACAAGGTTTTAATAGAGAAATTTGTTCTTTATACTGCCTAATGGGTTATTATACAATTTTCTTAGATGAAAAAACATTAATCACCATCTTAAAGTTGATAAAATTAAATAAAGATTTACAAGAAAGAATTCTTGAAAAAATTATAGATGATCTTGTTCAAGAACAATGGTCCATTCATGACTATTCATATGTGGATAGTGATGATGATCCATACTATTGGTATGATGATGGTTATTTCACTGATTAAGTGAATTAAAATTCCGCATGTCACCCTGTTTGCTAACAGCCACTTTTTATCATGTATCATTTAGTAGCAATTTTGAACGATCACATGTAAAGCACTTTGTCAAGCAGCACAATTTTATGCATTCACGTTTTATCACTGTAATGTGCTTGCAAGTGCTACTCTCCCGTGAACTAATTGATATGTATTTCGTACAGGCTCGTTGTTGATTCTGTTGCAGATATAGTGGACTATTGGATTACTTTTAACGAGCCTCATGTCTTTTGTATGCTCACTTACTGTGCTGGTGCCTGGCCTGGTGGTAATCCTGATATGCTGGAGGTTGCTACTTCTGCTTTACCTATAGGTGTCTTCAATCAGACCATGAACTGGATAGCAATTGCGCATTCAAAGGC
>NW_025891706.1:0-1087 GCF_002878395.1 Capsicum annuum
TTAACACCATCAATAAGTTAAATTATATATAATTTTTAATTCTAATAATAAAAAATAAAGGAGAAAGATCAAAGATGAAGAGAAAACTGGAAGAAAGAGACGGAGAGAAGCAACAAAGAGAAAAAAAAAGAAAAAATAATTTATTTAAGGGCTTCAAATTTGAGGTATTGAAACTGGAGAAAAATATAAGGGACAAAAAGGCAAATGTCTTGATTTTGTTATAAAATTAGAAAGAACAAGAAGAAGAGTAGAGAAAATAAAAAGAGTGATTCTTATTTCTTTTATTAAGGGATTCTCTTGATGGATAAGAGATCGTATGATTGTAAATACAATGAACAAAATCCCTCTATCTATAGCGAAAATTTACTCCTAGTCTGAGTAAAAGACGGATGCTTCAAATCCTAATAGATATCAACGTAGATCTTGATAGATCTTGATAGATATTCACTATAATGTAAATATATTTGTAACACTTCCCCTTGAATGTCTAATTGGTAGATAATGTGCCTCGTTAAAACCATACTAGAAAAAACTCAGTAGGAAAAAAATCTAGTGAAGGAAAAAAAGTACACATCTCTAATAAAATGCATTTTGGCTGCCTCATTAAAAACCTTACAAGGAAAACCCAGTGGGACAAAACCTCATAAGGGAAAAAGAGTACAGCCGTATTAACTCCCCCTAATGAGAACATCCTTGACCTTTGCAACTCGATCTTGTGCAGTATCTTCTTGAAAGTTGTAATTGGAGAAGATTTGGTGAATAAACCAGTCACATTGTCAGTTGAACGAATCTGTTGCACGTTAATATCATCATTCTTTTGTAGCTCATGTATGTAGAAAAGCTTTGACAAAATGTGTTTCGTTCTATCTCTATTTATGAATCTTCCCTTGAGATATGCCATGTATGCTGAATTATCTCTATATAAAATTGTAGGTAGATTGTTATATTTCACACCATATTTTTCTCGAATGAGATGTATCATGGACCTCAACCAGACACATTCTCGGTTTGCTTCATGAATAGCTATTATCTCAGCATGATTCGATGAAGTGGATACGATAGACTGCTTTGTATATCTCTAAGATAT